>NC_054871.1:10324361-10627391 GCF_018320785.1 Cheilinus undulatus | reverse complement strand
TCTTGCCAGTGAGGGGCGCTGTTGCATCTTAGCAGAAAGAAACATCCCCCCTCAGGGTACCAAATAAGAAGATGCCAGGCCTTCAGGGTGAAAATGTCGTGGCGGCGCTCGGCAGCCCCATCAGGAAGAATAAACTGTCTCTGAAATTTCTCCAGAAGAAAGATCCTAAACGGGCTCTGGATTTCTCTGAACCCCAAGCAGAAGAGCCCAAAACGGCAGAAGCAGAGGAGCCCGAGGCCAGGTGAGTCTGTGCTGTCAGTGTGAGGTTTATTTGGGGTTATACAAAGTTCACAACACAGCTTTTTTGGCGCTTGACTGCTTTAAGTCGGGCTGTGAGTGACTGAAGGTGAGCTATTCTGTCCGTGCCCTGCCACTCTGACATTTTGAAAGGGAAAATCAAAATAACATCCATCCCTTTTTTGGTGCTGTATCCCCAAACAAGAAGCATACAAAAACAAGAAGATCTGATTATGCACACAAGGACGCTTCTGTTAAGGAATTTATTTTGCAACAAGTGTGTCATCTGTGAGTCACCTTTGTAAACAAACATGGCACAAACATGACTCAGAATAGTCTGAATCTATCGTTTTCTATACTAGTTTATTACTATAAACTAAATATAGGAATAAACTATCTTTAAATAGCGTTATATGAAAATATGTTACGCATAGAAGTACTCTCTGAAGAGCACAGACATTCACCACACCCACTGTTAAGGCATGTGTGTTGACTCACAGTTACAGTTCAAGTGTAAGAAAGAGCAAGTTGGCAAGACAAAGTCCCTTGTTGTTAAATAAATCCTTTAACAAAGGCATCCTGGTGTGCCAGTCTATTTGCAGTTTTATTTTGGCAATTTCAGTCATACCATTTTGCTGCCAGTAAAGCCATTTTAAGGTCATAATTAGGGCTGAACAATTTTGGAAAATAATCTAATTGTGATTTTTTTTTTTTCCACCAATATTGCAAGTGTGATTTGACATGCAATTATTCCTTAACTTTATTTTATTCATAAACAAGGACTGAACAATTCTTTAAAAGAGTCTAATTGTGATGATTTTGACTTGTATTGCAAATTGGATCAAAGAAATATTGCACTTTTAACGATTTGAAAATTGCAGCAGGCCATGTTGCAATTTAATCTAATTTTCGATTAATTGCCACGCCCTAGTCACAATCATCTTTGTGCTGACAGTAATATCTTAGAAGTTATCCTTGATTCTGAGTAGAAATATGTGGATATAAAAGGGAAATCAACCACATTTAAAAATATACATTTACTGCAGTCAGGAGTACTAAAATGGGCTTTTATGCCGGATAAGGATAAAACACAAAGTAATCCTAACATGGGACCACCCAAGAAGGGCGCTCAGTCTTAATTATTACTATTCTAACCTACTTTAGTTTTATGACAAACAAGGAGAACTCCAAGGCACTCCCTTCAAACATTAAAATGCCCTCATTTCCACAGCATGGTCATATACACCTTAAAAACACTTTGATATGTTTTGGTATCAGGACTTCTTATTGAGAGTGCTTTGGAGTTTTTCTTGTTAATAAAATTTGTGAATCACATTACCAAAGATCACTCCAAACAAACTTTTGATCGAGTCCATGAACTACTCCTCTCTCCTTTTTTTTTTTTTTACTGTTTAAGTTTTATATCTTAATATTTCCAGGATTAAAGAGTAAAATGTTTAAATATTCACATTTAATTATTTGAGAATAACATTTCAACTTAAAGGTTTTAAAGCCAACAATATATGAACTTGGTAGTGCATAGTGGCATAATACAGATCTCATGTCATTACGGAACTGAAATCAAGTTGTGTTTATGTCAAGAATCAGAAGAGATGTGTTTCTCTATTGTTTGGATTAAGTTATGTTATTGTACCAATTAAAGTTTAAAAGTTGGAATTCACTTTTGGGTTTCAAACAAGGGTTTTACAGCAATTTTAGCTATTTTTGAGGCTTAAAATTGTGAGTGATTCAAAAATAAAAATGCATTGCTTGTGCTCCAAATTTAAATGTTGTTTTTCTCATTTTAAATTTTGGAAGCTGGTAGCTTAAGATGATAAGAAAGTACAATAGGATTGAACACAGAGCTTATTGCCTGTACCTGTTCAGCCACCTCTTTATATGTTGCATTGTTTAAACTGCCAGTTCTGTATTTAATCATTATTGTGTACGATGACTGGAAGGGGTGGGAAGTAATTAATTACATTTACCGATCTTACTGTTATTGAGTAGTTTTTTTGTGTACTTGTGCTTTTTGAGTAGTTTTTAAAATCAGTAATTTTACTTTTACTCAAGAATATTTTGCAGGAAATATTGTACTTCAGTACATTAAAAAAATAACAGAAACACTAAAAGCCACAAGAAGGACCTCTGTGCCAGATTCATTATCTCTTGCTGTTATTGCACATTATGAGAAGATAATTTTTACTGTACAAGCTCCACAAGTATGAAAAGTAGCTTCTCAGTACTTAATACTTTGAGTAAACTTGGAATGTCTGCTTTTTTACTTGCGTAGATGTACAGACAAGTACTTTTCCTTCTACTTAAGTGAATTTTAAACAAAGCAAATGTACTTTGACTTGAGTCCAATAGTCTTGTACCTCCTCCACCTCTGATAATTGAAAAAAAGCTACTATCACCGTGTTTGGATGGGTGGATAGAAATTTAAGTTGTTGTTTTGTTTTAAACAAATAATCTTATATGGCATATTTTGACCATTTTAAAAGCCTCGCCACTTGAAGGTTTTAATTTGTATAAAAAAACGGAGTAAATCTTTAAATCAGTTACATTTTGTTAGTGTGTGTCCAACAGAAAATGCTAGGTATCCTCAAGTGAATCTGATTTATAAATGAAGTAGCTATGTTAGCTAATGATGATATTTATTATTATTTTAAATTTGACAGTATGTTTTCCACACTACCTTTAAGCAGCTGTGATCAGGTGGTCCCTGGTCCTCCTGCATGCCCAGGTTCCCCTGGCCTCCTCCTACCCTGTGAGAAGAGAGAGACCCTGGTGCCGTTTGTTGGGCTCAACAACCTGGGAAACACCTGCTATTTAAACAGCGTCTTACAGGTGGGCTGTCATTTGAGAAACATGCACACTATCTAGTATAAAGGCTGTTTGGCTACAGCATATATGTGTATGTATACATGTGCTAATAACCTATGACTTTGAAATGCAAAGCAAGTATGGAGTTGATAGAGCAATGCAACTATGGGTCTAAACAACTGAAAAAAAAACAGGCATTCAGGAGGAGAGCTTGTGTTGTGAAGGGACATGTCATAATTGTTCTATTATTAAAAAGGTTATATAAATTGCTAAGCTTTGATCCACATTCTACTAACATTTAAGCCAAATTAATCTTATGTTTATGTCTTTTATATAAACAGTCAATTTCTAGAGCTATGGTGAAGGCCTAATAAAGTAACTGTACAGAAAAGCCTGTATCTTTTCATATACGGGTTCATAGTTCCCGTTGACATTATAAAGTCTCTTCTCTTGTTAAGGAAATGGCACATAAATGGTGCTTTAACTTCCTGTGGGCCACTGGTTTGGCAATAAGTCAAGCAGGAACCTATCAGTATCGTACTACTTCACTGCTCAAGCTTTTGTGTAATGATCTAACATTGTACTTGAATTTGGAGCTGTGGAACGTGAACCCAAGGCTTTTACAAAGTGTTTTTTTAATTCTGTGCAGATGGATGGAAGTATAAGGTAAACTATTATGTCCTGTTGCTCCTGCAGGTGCTGTACTATTGCCCAGGTCTCAGGGAAGGAATAAAGAAACTGTACAACCTGTCCAAAAGAAAAGACAAAATAAAAGAAGAAACAGCTCAAAAGGAAGAAGTATGTGAAACATGAATCACCTTCTTTTGACTTTAAAAAACATACAAAAGATTAAATCATTTACTCTATTAGATCATACTTAAAGAGTTTCCTGGTACTGTATGTCGACACTCGTATGTTAATTTACTGCAACAAACATAATGCTCAAATTCTAAGACATTTTTTTCAGCTTGATAACATTTTGAATGATTTTCTCTGTGCAAAAATCTTGTCAGCAGTCAGAAGTTGCAGTTGAAGATTTGCCGGCTCAAATTGAGCTCCTTGGGAGCTTCAATAGTTTGATAACATCAGTGGAGCAGCTGCAGTCGAGCTTCCTGCTGAACCCTGAGAGCTTCAATGAGGGAGAACTTGCTACACCACCTCGTAAAATACTCCACACACTCAGGTAATGCTGATGTGGTTATTTTGAGTGGTAGATGCTGGCTAAAGGTTACAGCAAAACTAATGAAGGTGTGATCATGTCATACAATTACTTGAGTCCTAATGTTGTTTTCATTCCACAAACCTGACTGGTGTAAAAACACCCACCCACCTTCTATTGTTGTCATCCAACAAGCTTGGACAGAATTCTTATCATAGCTGTCTTTGAGCTTGTTTATTAATAGACCAGTGATCTTTTGTCAAGGGCAAACCTATGTGTCTGTAACAATAAGCAAAATTATATTTTAATGCTAAACTTACAGTAGCATGTTTATTAATGTTGCAGCTGGAACAGGCGTTGTCAATTAGGGAACCTAACATGATCGATCTGTGTGTTGCAGGCAGCTGAATCCTATGTATGAGGGCTACCTTCAGCATGATGCCCAAGAGGTGCTGCAGTGCATCTTGGGGTACATTCATGAAGCTTGTGACACTATTAGGAAGGAGCAGGAGCCAGAGAGTGAGGTTGAAGATGTGACTGAAGTTAAATGTGACAGCTCTGAAAAAGAATCCAAAACTCCGCTAGAAGAGGACGGCCAAGTCAGCGGAAAGAGGAAGAGCGACACTGAAGTGGGAAACGCCAAAAAGAAACCCAAATCTGTCAAGTCAAAGAAATCTGATGCTGAGGAAGAAGGTGTCAATAGGAACGCACCCCTCAGGCGCTCAAAAAGGAAGTCCTCCAGTGACATCACGCTCGACAGCAACCAAGAGAAAGACAAGGGGGTGGAGGGAGAGGATGAAGGGGGGAAGAAATCAAACAAGGAGGAGGATGGAGGGAGTGACGATGAGGGGAAAGGTGGGAAGAACTCTAAAGAGACAGAGGGGAAACGAAAGAAGAAGGCCAAGCTGAGCTGGCTGAAGCCTTCTGGGAAACAGCCAAGTATTTTCTCCAAGTTTCGCAGCGTGGGGAAGATCACCTCGATGACCATGAAGAGCCAAACCAAAACAGAGCAGGAGAATGGGACCATGGATGACCAGAGTCAGAACAGGAAGAGCAGTGAGGAGAAATCAGTGGTCAACATGGATGAAGACAAGAAAGCAGTAAAATGTGAAGGTATGAGTTCACTGCTTCACGATGAGTGGGCTATGAAAAGAGAGAAAAACAGGATAATGTAAACTGTTGAAAAATATCAGAAATAACACTTTCTGGACTCAAAAAAAAATAGAGATTTTGAGATGCTCTTTGAATTAGAATAGCTGTTGACATCAAACTACAAGAAAAGCTCCAATGTATTCATATTTGTAATTAAAATACCTTAATCATGCCTGAAGCTAACTCTGTTTCAAGTTCAAACCTGTAGGAGGGAGTCAAAAACTAAATAGCTAAAGCTAGATTTAATAGGTAGAGTTTATTGCGAACTGTTAAAATAAATGAGGATTTATGACTTGTACGTTTTTTCCTCTTCCAAACATTTGAATGGGGAGTTAAAGAATAAAATGAGAAGACAGTGAAGATTAAAGATTCCTGGTCTCTAAATGTAACCTGTGCCCTGATATCTAAATGCATTAGTACATTAAAAAGGAATGCATGGATTAATTATGACAGATTGCTCAGCCTTGTCTCTCTTTGTTTTTGTTACATTCAGATGGTCTTGACCTGATGGAGCGCTTGTTCCAGGGTCAGCTGGTCCTCAGGACTCGCTGTCTGGAGTGTGAGAGCTTCACGGAGAGGAGAGAAGACTTCCAGGACATCAGTGTCCCCGTGCTAGATGACCAGCCCAGCAGTCCAGAAGACCTCTCTGAAGGTGAGGAGTCTAACCTTTGGCATTTTGCTCCTGGTTTAAAGAAGCCCACAGATTTATTTAAAAGTAGGGGCATACAAGATAGCAAAACAAAGTGTGAATATAGCTAACAATTTAACCGTCAAGGTCTAAAAAAGAACAAACCATTTATTAAAAAAATCTGTAAGATATGTTTCTAGAAATAAAGACAAGTACTAAATAAATAAATGGAGGTCACATTTAAAATTTCGGCTTGTAAAAGTGTCCACACCTAAAAAATAGCACCTTATTTTCTGTTTTGAAGCACATGGAAGGACTTAAAAATTACTCATGCTTGTAAGCACTGCAGTGAAAGAATCAACCGGTTTAGATGACTAACCTATTGTAACAGCAAATAATAAACACCCACACAAACTTTTTTGTAATTACAATATTAGCCGGTCTGCAGATCATAATTTCCAAAAAAAAAAAAAAAAAAGCATGTTATACCTGTTGGACAAACAACTTCCCTAACTCTGTACCCACTGTCCTGTGTGTTTCAGTCTCTCCTGATCCTAAACCAGAGATGAAGACTCTGAAATGGGCCATCGGTCAGTTTGCTTCAGTGGAGCGCATCGTTGGAGAGGACAAATACTTCTGCGAGACATGCCATCATTACACAGAGGCAGAGAGAAGTCTGCTGTTTGATAAAACTCCTGAAGTGATCACCATTCACCTGAAGCGCTTCTCTGCCAACAGCCTAGAGTGAGTATATCCACTATCAACAGCTGTGCAAGAACAGCTGTGATGAAGCCTAAACTTTACACAGAATTACGTTAGAAAAAGTGATCTAAATCAATAATTAACACATCTTTGTTTCTATTCCTCCCAGATTGGACCCATATGCTGGTCTGTGCAAGGTGAACACCCCCCTGCAGACCCCTCTGACTCTTTCCTTGGATGAGTGGTGCACAAGACCATCATCCAAGAAGGGTCAACACTACCAGCTGTTTGCTATGGTCATGCACAGCGGTGTCACCATCAGCAGCGGACATTACACTGCATTCGTCCGCATGTCTGATCTGAAAGATGTTAAGTTGTGGCTGCAGGACAACAAAGAAACAAAGGAGAAGGAGGAAGAGGTGGGGAGTAAAGAGGGAACACGGGTGAATGAAGAAGTACAGGACTATGACGATGGAGAGGTTTCATTCAGCCTAAACTCAAGGGGACAAAGAGGTGCTAGTTTGGCTAACAGCAAAATGGGAGGCAAGAAGCTGTCAGAGGGTGGGGTTGGTCTCTTGGGGGGACAGAGAAGTTTATCTGGTTATGATCTTGGGGCCAGCAGCAAACAAACAGAGAAAGCAGCAACAACAGAGGGATCCAAACGAAGGAAAACCATCAACAACATGAGCCAGAACACTGAAGCAGGACTTAAAAAGGAGTCTGATAGCATTGAAGGAGAAGAAGAAATGACGACAACCTCCTGTAGCGGAACACAGACCAGCCAGCAGCAGGCTCTGAACAACCTCCTTGAATACGAGGGGAAGTGGATGCTGTTTGATGACTCTGAAGTGCGTTTGTTTGACGAGGAGGACTTCCTGCGAGCGTGTTCTCCTGAGACGTGCTCCTCATCGACTCCTTACCTGCTGTTCTACAGGAGGATGCCTGAACCTGTGAACACATGAACTGCTGCTGACTCAGACAGGATGTTCGCACAGTTGGCGTTTGGCAGCTGAGCGCCCACTCAGAGGACAAATGTATTTTGCAATACTACTAAAGGTGCCAAAAAGACTTAAGCTGCCTGTCAGCACCTGTAGATACTGCCTCATGAACTGAACACATACTTCAGGACTCACCTCAGAGACGTCCATGAGCCAGTTTTGGTTCTGAGTCCTTTTTGAGAAACAGGGATCTCATTTCCTTCAGACCAGGAATGACTTGTTCTGTTACTCTTGCCTCTACAGACTCAGAACAGTGACCCATCTTTTTGTTGTCTGTACTTTCATGTCCTGGTCACAAGCTTGGGTTCTTTCTCTGTCATTGTGTATCATACCCAGTTAGTCACGTTTGCCCAGTTAGTCAATTTGTATGGACCCATTTTTACAAATTGGAGAAGCACTTTGAACTAAAATTTAGGTTAAAATTCAAAACATTGAGGAATGTCTATTTGGGGGCCAACAATTTTCCCTTTAAGGCTTACTATGCAACAGACCAGTGCTCCTAATCCTCTGAAAATGAAAGATCAAGTATATCTGTTTGTCTTTTTAAGGCAGTAGAAAGTCTTTTGGTCCCTTTAGTTGGTGGGATGTCTCGCTGTCCCAATGTGGTGTCAGAGCTAATGATTAGAGAGGGAGGGAAGCTGAAGGAAACACTACTGTCCACGTGAACACAATGCTAATATCAACAAACCCAGAGAGAGTTTGGTGTCACACTTCTTTAAAAGTCAGAGCTCCACAATATTTTTTTTACGAAGGATACATTGCTAATTTCTGTAATAACATTCAGAAGTTTTGATGTTTTTCCTCATTTTACTTTTGTCATACATTTATTTGTCCTTCCTCAGTGTCGCATATTAAGCCTTTAAGCGGTCAATTCAAATTTACAAAAGTCAACCAAAGAGCCGGATGATGTCTTGATTTTTCTTTCCATTTGCAAAGAAACACAGAATGTGCTCTGTGAGGTTAAATTGCTGTATTTTTAAGGTAATTTCCCCCCTCGTACTTACTTCTTCTCATTTCTTTGCAGTCTGTTTTTACATGCAGACAAAGCCCACATTCAATTCTAGACAAACCTTTAGTTTTGGACACACTGATAGTTTTACAAAAACACACTGAAATGTAAAGTACAGAATATGTACCAAGTTTATATATATTATGTTGGTACTGTTTTTAAATAAAACGTTTTAGCAGTTTTCTCCTCAGCCTGTGTGTTGCAGACACTTTTCATAGTGTAAAATCAGTAAAGATAAAAAACTTGAACCCTTTAAAAACATCTGTAAGCTGTCATGTTTTTAAAACCCTTCAAGCAAAGTCTTAAAAACTGCCTCATCTGTTATATCTAGGGATGCACAATATTATCGGCATGATATCTGTATCAGCAGATATTAGCTTAAAAATAATAGATCAGCTATAACAATTTCTGACAATTATTTACAACTGATACTTAGGCTATAAAAATCTGCCTACATCAGATGTAAATATTGGCCTTATGATTAAAAAAAAAATGTAGTTTCAGGCTGAACCAGCAGACCTACATCAGCATAAATCTTTTTTTTTTGTTCCTCATTCTTCTTTACACTTTAAAGTATGTTTTAAGGACTGCAATTTTAGGTCTGAACTATATTTAAATATTGGTATTGGCATTTAAGATGTTAGCGAAATTCCAACATCGTGCATCCCTAATATCTAATTTAGTTTCTAAGATACAGTTATATTAGTGCTACTTAATTGTTGCTTTTAAAATTTCATGTGCAAATGTATGTTATTCACATGGTTTTTTATGAATCTCAGAAAAAAATGGTTGAAAGATGAGTGTTTAAGCATACAGCAGATTCTCGTTCAGAGCCACCATTATGACTTAGTTAGCGTCACTTCTATTTTCCAAATTTATCATCAGGAACAAAACATTTTAGTACCTTGCTTACAGCTAATTAAACTAGCACAAATAATGGAGAAAGTATAAGCATCAAGAGTGCACACTGATGGACTTAACAGGCTTGAAATTAGGCAAGTCTATGACATTAAGCCACGTCTGGTATAATGGAGAAAGATGTGAGCCATTTGGCTGCAACCTCCAGTCTCCTGTGTTGGCATTTTCTAATAAGAAAGTGTCAACATGTAAGTTCGGCTGCGCTACTTCAAATATCAGGTCTGTTCAAGTTCTGGTCATTTTTGTTGAGTAACTAAAAGAGGAAAATGCCAACAACTGAATTACATGGCTTTCTTGAAGCAGTGGTTTGTAACTGCTCAGAACTCAGCATCAACTCGACAACAGCAAATTTTGACCCAAATGTTTGTTTTTTTTTGTTTTGTTTTTGGACCAATCAGATTTAATTATTGTAAAGTAGTACAGTTAAGACCTTGGACAATACAAGATGAAATAAAACAACAGGACAAAAAAAACATGTTTTAAACGTTTCATGGATATTTTGGAGTTAATTTTTTTCCAGGCACACATGAGAAACCCACTGAAAAGGGCTTTGCAACCCGCTTAAGGGTCCTGAGAACCGCTGTTTAAAAGAACTGCCCAGGGAGAAATGATGAAAGATGGAAACTGAGTCAGAATCACTGGTGTTTTACTGTTCTTTCAAACCTGTCTCTATCATCACTCAACACTGCATTTTCATTCATAAGGATTGCATTGGTTTTGTGCTTATTCACTGTTCATTCTAACTAAAAATGCATAGCTTTTACATGTGAAAAATACAGCCTTAACAATATGACCACCTATGCATTCATATGCTCCATAATACAACAGAAGTGCCACAAATTCTGTTTTATGAAGCTTCTACAATTTCTAGTTTTTGTTAGCAGGGTCAAGAAGATGGTTAGGTCTACTTCATGTTTATTACTGAAGTTATTGTAGGTAGTGGTGTGGGTAGTGGTCAAGTCAGTTTTTCCATTGGCAAGACACCTAGCCCTATTTGCTCCTACTTCTGCATCAGTGGTGTGTGAATGTGTATAAATAATAAATATGAAGTAGAATTACCACCTTTCTGATCATGTCAACAAAAACTGAAAATGTAGACATTTTGTAAAGAAGAAGAATTTGGCTCCCAGTTTCTCACACAGGTGTGCCACACAGGTATATTTCCCTTGTGTTTTTTCTTGTGTTTCAAAAAATCTATATATAATCCTTGTGCTCAAGAGAGGTGTCCATTTATACATAAATGCACTGTTTGAGGAGTGATGTGTCAAAAATTCAGTTTCTTACTTCATTTTAACATTGTTTTTTCTGCTGCTACGTTCTGCTAATACCCTGTACTCCTGCACTCTAGGATGATGGTTACAAAACCCCATCCCATCAGCAAAAGCCTCCATACATGCAGCTCAATGGTTATGATTACAGAATATTGAGTGATGATATTTGAGCATCTTTATATGGTATACTGTTAATGAATATATTCAAAAGAGAAAAGAAACAGAAAATAAACCAACAAAATGAAGGAGGGATGATCCCTATTGCTATTGCCCAAGTATAATCACATTTTGTGAGAAACACTGGAGCAAGCTGTTGTATTGGATTGCATTAGGAAGTCATAATGTTATGGCTGATGGGTGTTAGAATCTGCTGTGTCGTTAGAAATGTTCATTGAAAGTGACAATGCTGCCTCAGGTTCTAATGCTAAATGCTAAGTCCAATAACATTCAGGAATTAGATCTTTTATTGAGTGATTAAACTTAAATTGTACCAGTCACAGTCAATGTTTCCATATTACAGCTGGAAAGGTTTTCCAAGCTTTGTTTTACTTTTAGTGCATTTAAACTGTTCTGCATTCCATCTGTATTCAAAAAAATGTTGGCGGTTTCATATTTTAAGCAATAAAGTTTTTACCTTGCTGCTCCCGCTCATTATTTCCAAACATAAAGCTGTCTCACTCCTACCCATATCTTGCTGATCTGATGTCTCATGTAAACACAAAAGTCAAACATTAGAAAGCAAGATAACCAACCACTGAACATTAAAATATTTATTTAGTAAAATATTTAAAATAAACAAAACAAAACTACATAAAATTATACAAGGATGTTTAAAGTACCTAACTTTAAAACATTCTTTAACACAAAATAATAATAATAATAATAATAATAAAGCATCATGATAAATAATGGTACCGTTTTTTGCATTTTTTTCCTTTTTTTGAATTACATAATCTTTCAAGTTGTAAAATGCATTGCTACACGGTAATAAAAAAAGTGCACACATGAAATTGAATACAGATTTTTGACACATAGTACATTATTAAATAGACACCTTGACTTTTAAAATCGTACCTTTTCTGCAGATACTTGTCAAAAATTGGCGAAAATAAAATACAAAATATGTTTTTTTGGCACCTTTTATAACACCAACTTTTGTGTTTAGTTGCTTGTTGGTTTGATTTAAGCAGATTCTGTTGGATTCAGAAGTTATGGCTAACATTATCAGCTTTTCATTCAGTATTAGTGTAGACAATCATAGACGTGTTTTCTTATTTGACAAACAGCCAGCAAAGAAAAAATTCTAAATGCCAAGGTATCTGTTTAACCTTTAAGATCCACTTTTTTGTCCTTCTTGCTGTAAGTTTGTCTGTAAACAAATTAAGACACTGGAATGACGTACCAAGCTGTAACACTTTAAACCTTCTTTTAGCATGTTGTCCAAAACACTGACCAGCTCTGAACACACTTCTATATACACTCAAGAATAAATTAATATTGCAATTTTCTGGTATGTGTTTGTGCAAGTGTGTATGTGCATGTTTATGTTTATGTGTATAACTTCATCTTCAGATGTCAAGCTTGCGAAGACTCATTCTGCTGAAGGAATCTCTGAAATAAGAAAACAAGAAGCTTAAATCAACAAACAGCAAAGGCATCTCTTTTAATTGAAACAATTGATTTAGGGGATGAGGTGGATTTGAAGCTCAAAAGACTATCTGCATTTAGAAGATTAGCTTCCTCCAGTTCAGTTTTATTGAATGTTCTAGCTTGTTAAAAGAAAACCTATCAGGACACATTTACCTCAGTAGATGTACATCACTGTCTTTCTGTTGTTCAATGCTTTACTTGCATGGAGCTTCACAAGCACAAATAAAACAGTTTATATTATTTGTTGATTTACAGTAATCCATGGGTCTTTGCGGATGAACTGAGTTTGAATAACATCCTGTTCTTAATTCTTAGTCTCTTTCTGATGCAGCAGGGCTATTTTAATTGAAAGATAATGATTAGGAGAGTACAAGAGAGCTTCAAAATGTTACTGTAATTACTTCATAGATTATTTATTGTTGGTCTGGGGAATGCGTGGATTAATGCTACTGTCTTGGTTGGATATCGAAATAGTCAGATTAATAAGAGTCAAAACCTTCTAGTCATTCATGTTACAACACTAGTAAACAAGAGTTTTGCAATTATGATAATGAGGAAAATTAATGTATGTTCTACCACGGAGTCTACCAAAGTTTTTGTTCACAAATTTATGGTTACGAGAATAATATTTCCGATTAACTCATTATTTTAAATTTAGATTAATGGCCTCCAAGATTTTTCCATCTGTAAAAGTTAAATATTTACTGTATCTTTGTAACTCTTCCCTATTCCATACAATAATTTTAATCATACAGTAATAAACTGTCCGTTTATTGCATGTATAAAGTAACAAGCAGGGACTAAAGACAAATACAAAACACAGAGACTCACGACAGCATCACAAAACATCTGCGACCACAAACTACCTTGTCAAGCTGTCCGTTTGCTGCATGATTTTTATAAAAGCAAAAACAAAGATGGATTTAATTTGACATCTAAAGGGCATCATCCACTCTCACTCACAGGCTCAGATACACAAACAGTGGCAGTACTCAGCCCTACCTGTGTGAGTTGACCTGTAGTACAGGTTTATAAAGCTGAGGAATCTTCCTGTTGATGAGGGGCTGCAGCGCCTCCTTCAGGCGGTGATAATTCCTCTCCAACTCCCTCTGGTACTCCTTCTGGTCCGGACCAATCAGGCTCTTGTTCTTTCGCAGGGCATCTTCACACCTTTAGTCGATAGGAAACAGTCAATTACCTGCATTATACCATTCACTCATAAGAGGTTTAACACTTAAGAGCAAACACAAGGCCCGTGGGCTGCACCCGGCCCGCCAGCAGGTCTCATAAGGCCTGCGAGGAATTTGGGGGAAAAGAGGGAAAATTTGAAAATTCTAAAACATTTTATTGAGTAGTTAGATCGGCCAGCTCTCATGTCTTAGCTCAGGATTAAGTCACCAGTGCTATATATCAGCCCCTGTCTCTATGGTATTCTGACGGCAGTTTGATAAATTGGAAGGATTGGGGGAGCACTGTACATTTGAACATACATTCATTGGTGTAGATTGAGAATATGTTCTCATTTTTGTGAGCCTATAGGTCTATTTGGTCACTTGTATTTGGCATCTAAGGGGAACATGTAATAAGATCTTACCAAGTTGGTGAATCATTTCTCCAAGTACAACATATCATTGATATTATATAGTCCAGATAAGAATTTGATCATTTCGAGATCAGTAAATTCATAATTACTGATCTTGAATTTTGTGTCCCACAGACATGTTTCCAACATGTTCCACCTGCTCCTATTCATCATTCACAGTACCTCTTTGTGAAGTCCTTGAAACAGAGCCGTAGCTTATTGTGGTGTCTGTACAGTTTTGGGTCACTGGGAATCTCTGACAGGAACACTTGAGCCACCTCCAAAGGACCCTGAGCAAAACAGACAAAATGAATAATCGTCTATAACCATGTTTATCCCTTCAAGGATGTGAAGAAGTTTCAGTCAGGCTTGTTATAAATTAATATTGACTTTTTAAAGTTTACCTGGTTGACAGTTGTGCCCACAGATCCCTGCAGCACCATCTGCAGCATCTTTGCATCAGCAGGGTCCTGGTGAGTGGCGAAGGCCAGCTCCTGAGTCTTCTTCTGCATGTCTTCTATCGCCACCTCAATGGGTGTGGAGATAATCTGGAAAATGAACGGATGAATCCCTTCAAAGATCAGTAAGTGTTGGATTAAAACAGATATGGAATTGTGTTCTGTTTTATTAGGAGAATACATTTTTAATTGAAGAAATACAATTAAAATGATCTTTACCTTAAAATACTTGTGTTTTGGTAAGTGTGTAAACTACAGCTGCAATGATTAATCAATTGACTGCTAAGTGTTTTGTTATCTTTGAATAACTTCTGTGATTTTTAAAGTAAAAATCTGAAGTATTTGCTGGTTTCAGCTTCTCAAATGTAAAGATTCCCTTCTTTTTGTCATTTTAGAATTGAATAATTCTCTCTTTGAAACTTCTGGTGAAGCAGAAAAAGCAATATGTAGGGATTCTGAGCTCAGACTTTTTAAGCTATTTATAAAACAAACTAGTCCTAAATGAATCTACTAGTTAGACATATCAATTGGATTAATATGTAGTAAGAATAATCAAATAATCATTCACCCACCTCCTCTTTGTGGATGATGTTGATGCGCGTCTTGATGTAAGGGAAGGCGTGGGACGTGGTCAGGATGGTTTTGCGTTTAAACTGCTCATGCAGGTCCCCGTGTGCTCGCCCGTCCAGAGTGAAGGGAGTGCAGTAGACAAAACGTCTCAAGTTGTAGTTCTTGTCAAAGTAGGTGATACGGTCCTTCATTTCATATGTGTCAAAGTATGGCTCCACGTATGTGATTTGGATGAATGCCTGCAGAAAGGCAGAGCCATTGTTTTTGGGATGACTTGATCTCTAGATCTTTCTGTTTAAGAGCAAACATTTATTCAACAATGCACAGATTAATGCTGACTAAAATTCACCTTATTTGGGTCCAGCTTGCACTTGTCCACTGGGTTTGAGTCTTTAATGACTTCTACCTGGTCTTCTCCAAATCGCTCCCCATAGAAACCCTGTGAAAAAACAGCACAGACTCTCATTAGCTCTAATGAAAGGTTAGAGAGATAAATGGTTTTACATTTAAATTTGTTGAAGTTTTTACCTCTAGCCTGTGGGAGATTTCTGCCAGCTTGGTGATGGCTGGCTCTTTGTACACAAACTCCTGTTCATCTAAGTCTCCAAACTTTGAGCCATAAAATCCCACTCTGAAGTACGTCCCAAACATCCTCTTTCCATCCTGAAGGAAGAGTGAAATTAAGTGTTAGTAGGAAATAGAATAGGAATAAAATGCATGGAATAAACTGTTAAATATCATCCAACTTTAATGCAGTGAGAATTTCAAAACAGGTCAATTCAATAAAGCAATTATTCAAATCAGGATCCAGACTTGGATAGAATGTAAAATCTGAACTCTTACAACAGTGATCACTCTTGTCCTATGTTCTTGTCTCCTAAAATGTGTTTTGCTTTGTATTTTGATAGGAATTTCTTCCAGTAATTACAGACTTCAGTTTCAGTGATGAGTGCGTGGGTTTACATGGGTGGAGAAAAGGAGAAAATGTTGTACATTAATGCATCTGCAACAATGGCTTCATCACAATAATCCCTGCTGTATGATTGTTTTTGCTTGGTGTTGCAGTCTTACAGCTTTTAAAATGGAGTAGTAAGTAGCAGGAAAGAGGTCAGTGATCTCCAGATTGCCAACAAAACGTTCTATAAATGGTAACCACAGCCCTACAGCCATAAAGAGGCCATGGTAATAAGCACACAATAAAGCTGTACCACCCACAAAATAAAGGAACACAGAGGACATGTATTTAGTGTTTTACCTCAGTATAACAGAGGACAAAATTTGAAGAAGAAACAACCACCTCTTAAAATACCTCTACCAAGCTCACGCACTATCCACGTCATTTACAGGAATGACATATTTATGTATTATTGAACAAAGAGATTTTTTTTCTGTCCATGTTTGACCTGTTTTTGGAAAATAGGCCAAGTTCAAAGATTAAAGCAACAGGGAAGTTGCTTAAAAGCATCCTTAGAATGCATAAATAGACTCCAAGAGTCACGAGCAGAGAGAGAGAGAACGAAGGAGCCCTGAGGAAAAAGTCCACAGAACAAAAGTGGCCAAAACCACTGTAACTTAAAGCCTTTACCCATCTATCCCATAATATCTTTGGCAGTCAAGGCTATTTTCAGACTGCGGGAAAACTAGAATTCTTTCCTAAATAAGGAAATTTTTGGAACTAGGGTTAGGTATCAGTTTTTTTCTGATACTGGTGCTAAATCAATACTTTTTAACACTTGGCCGGGCCTAAATGGTGTCTGAATCAATTCTTTTGAGAAGAAAAAAGTGTGTACAAAGCCGGCAGGGGAATAAAAGCTGTCTGGATACCGCAAATGATTTGCAGGGTTATCTTTACTAGATGTCAGCCAAACATGGGAATTTATGTGAACACATAAATTACAGAAATTTCATGACATATTTCTTGCCTTTTTTTGGGGTGGCAGGGTATTGAAATGAAGTACTGATATCTGTGTCATGATTTAGTCCGGTAGGTGTCAGATGTGTTGGTACCGGATTTCGTTACTCAGCCCTAGTCTGAACTCACTGTTAATTTGCAAAAGGATTTGTGTCCATACATAATTTACTCTTCCATTTTGTTTAATGTGGTCATGACAAAGAAACTAGGTACAACGGGTAAATGAGTCCGCACACCAGAAGCTGCTCCAAGGGCTATTTAAGAAAGATTATCACCACATGTGACGTTTCGGGCCTAAGCCCTTCATCAGACAATGAGATACAGGGGATACACCTCCATATATGTATGGTCTGGATCACCTGACAAGTCATGTGACAAAATAATTTACCAGCATTACCTGCAACACCAGAAATGTCATTTACATGCTCAAATGCCCTTGTGGCTTAGCATACGTTGGTAAAATAACAAGAGCCCTGAAAACAAGAATCTGTGAACACAGATCCAGTATTCGTAACCATGACAACAATAGCCCAATTGCACAACACTTCACAATCTGTTCACACAGTGTCTCCACTCTTAGATACTGTGGCATTGAACTGGTTAAACTACCAAGACGTGGAGGAGATATCAGTTCGATACTGTTGAAGAGGGAGGCTTTTTGGATTTATACATTGGACACACTGTCTCCAAAGGGGCTTAATGAGGACTTTGATCTTAGGCCTTTTCTCTAACAACTTTAAGGATGTTGTTGATGTGCTTATCTGGTCCTATTGTCTGTGTGGATGTCATTCCCCCAGTCAATGACTGAAATGTGTACATTGTCTGTTTTCCATTTACTGTGGGATAGATATTTACATCTAGTCACTACCTGTAGTATGAATATTTTTATATGGTTATTGCGATATAAGATTATCACTTGTCTTTAATTGACAGGGGTAATTTACTACTACTTTTTCTATATATCCTTTGCATGTCACTATGATGAAGATGGTTCTCACCCATTTTGAGGTATTTTGGACTCACTTCAAAATCTTGGATCATAGACTGTGATCTAATAGTGTACAATTGTCTAAAAAATATGTGACTTGAAAAATGTCTACAGAATTTAATATGTGACTTGCAGATGTGTATATATTTCTTGGTATGTCTTATCCTTTCACCAACATTATTTTTTCACATGACTTGTCAGGTGATCCAGACCATACATATATGGAGGTGTATCCCCTGTATCTCATTGTCTGATGAAGGGCTTAGGCCCAAAATGTCACATGTGGTGATAATCTTTATTAAATAGCCCTTGGAGCAGCTTCTGGTGTGCGGACTCATTTATCTGTTCTACTTGATTCACTCTTTTGGTCCAGCACCCAGTACTCAACTTCATGGGATGTGCGTGCCATTGAACTTTTTTGAAAGAAAGTAGGTACACCAATAATGTAACTCATGACATAAAAGGTTGTGCAGTCAGGCAACAGGACCAGGACTCATCTGTTAAAAACAACTTGGTATTGCTTTCCAGCACTATGAGATGCAGCTTGAATACATTTTGCATAAACGGGATTTAATTTCTTACTGCCCAGATTTTCTTAATTTAATTTTAACACAATCAGAGAACGACAAAGGTGAATTTGGAGCCAGAATTATACTTTCAAAGTTGATTAAGAGGAAACCGCTGTAAAACCCACAAAATACAAATGATGTTCTACAATGTTTTCTGCTTTAAATAAAGACCAGTTCAGACCAGAGATACACAATCCTGCTGTGATTTTTTAAATCTTTTTAAATAAATGTTTTAAACAAAAACATCAGCTTTATTAACATTCCTGTCCTCTTAATCAGCTGTGCAGATACGAAAGACACGCTGCGTTATTCTAGGTACACAGATGAGAATTTAAAGGCTAAAATAGCCAAAATTGTCCATAGAAAATTGTGTTTTTGGTGGAGAGCTTTGTTGGTATAAGACTGGGCTAGCAAACATTTTTGTGTTTATGTGTACCATGAAATTGAGCTGCCACGCTCATGCCATGCCATGGTGATGGCAGGAAACATGCATGGCAGTATCCTTACAGAGGGGAATTAGTGATGAATCACCCTCATGCAGGAAGCATAAGGTCTGATGTTACACAATATAATGACGATAAAGATACAGAATGAAAATCAGTGAATACGCAGTACTGTCCTTCTCTTAAAGACGGACTGATTACCAAGTGACTCAAAAGTAAATCACTTCAATGTAATGACTATGAGAGTTGTAGCTGTTTCAGAGGGGCCCATCCTAGCTGTGAGTTTCAACTAATCTCGTCTCTAATCTTTTGTCTAAACTGGGCTTATCATCCAAAAAGCAGTATCACTTTAAACTGCACATTTAAAGTAAGAAATTGTACATATGTAGGTCTTATACAGGTATGTATGTGCCAACTACCGTGTATTGGCTAAAATCTGACCTCTAGTATGAGATCATTAAATTCTACCTGGTAACTACCAGTTTAAAGAAAATGTTAAAAATCCATCTGGTATTTCTGCTGCAACTCCCAATTCAAACAGAAATTTAAAGACAAATTCAAAAAGGCCCTAAAAACCAAGAAACTTACCACAAGACACAATTAAGTAAAGTGGGAAGGAAGGGTCAGCAACCAGGGAAATCAAAAAGGAGAAAACAGAACAAATTTTAATGAGGATTGGGTTCCTCCAGAGAATTTAAAAAACAAATCAAACTTACAACAGCAAAACAATATCTCCATTAATTCAGAAGATAACATGAACTCAATGTGGAGGATCCAAACCATGCAAAGGCAGACAGTTACGAAGAAAAAAGAAAGTGAGGAATTAAAGATCCACCACCTCCAGAGGTACAACATGCACTCTGAGTGCATTTCCAAACAGAAACAAAGACTGCTCTGTTCTTTTCATGCAACAAACCATGAGAACTCAGAGGTTAATACTGTTAACAAAAGAACAGAATGAATGAAAAATTAAATCAGGGGTCGATTTAGTTGAAGTACTCAAAAAAAAAAAGGCAAGAATGAGAACTGATCAAAATCAAAAGGGATAAATCAAGTAATCCTGAGATTACTGTGAGTTGAACCCTCTTGGAAAAAAAACCTGACTGCAACAGGAATTTGGTTCCAGCTTCAAGCGAATGCAAGTGTGCACCACCTTGTGTTTGAAAAGACTCATTTAATGTGTGGAAAGAATGACCAATGGCTAGAGTGGAGAGGCTAACACAAACCCTTTAAATATAAAAAGCACACTGAAATCGAGCCCTGGAGTTGAAGATGAGATGAAATGAAAGCGGACTGTGTCAGTCGATGAGTGTGTTCTGACTGACACACCAGCAGATAGACAGGAGATGAAGACAGGGAGGAAGTGCGGATTGTGCAAGTGATGCATTCACTGAGACTTTGGTCATTAGTGTCACACACTGTGGCTCCCATGCAGTCTGCCAACTCTGTCACATTAAAGAAAACAAGCTCCTCTTGCACATGAAGAGGAGGGAGGAGAGAGGAAGACAGTGGGGGCGTTGCTGCTTGTACAGCAAAGTGACCCCAGTGGGGGGAGAAGACAGTTGACATTGTCCGTAGATGTTAATGGATTGGATGTTTTGTAACAAAGCAGAGAGAGCATCTGAATGCCCGAGGCTAGCAAATAAAAAGATGAGAGTAAATAAAAAAAGCACAAAAGATAAACAAATCGAGCAGGGCCAAGCAGGAACTGTTTAGCCACCTACCTCCCAGCCAGTACTCTGTGTGACAAAGAGAATACAAGGACAAGTGAACGACATCACACATACAGCCCTCCATCACACACGCAGTGTGGCTAATGCACACCAGGTGATGTTACAGCAAAGAGAATGGACACTTATCCAGGTTACAAGCTGTTGAGCTGGGTAACAGAGCAACTGACCTCTGAAGAGTAAAAGAAAATGATCATTATTCAGGAAGTGTATAAGAAGTGAATGGAGCCTCTCACTTCTAAACTAAAGTCCCTTCTGCCTTAAACCAGCATTTTATTTAAAGCCCTTTGGTGACTCCAACTAGGGCTACTTGACAGGGATGGAGGTCATAATCACAATTGTTTCTATTGAGATTGAGATCAGAATTATTAAACCATGATTACTCACTGATTTTACAACATCTGCATCTGTGCATTAATTTCAAATTATAAAACAAATTTGTCTTCTTGCCTTTGAGGCAGCTCCAACCATACAAATGCTTTTAGAAATACGTTGTGCATTGTTCAAGGACCATCTCCAAAATTGTATAAAAGAGGTCTTTATTGCTTTTTTGTTAACCGTTGACTGCTTTCTGTCATCTTCTGCTATCTTGGCAGCACAGCATGCAGCACAGTCTTTGTCTAATCTTGATTATCTTCTTTTAAATCCAAAACCAACTAGTGATTGAGGCTGCATGCATTCCTTCAATTGAGTTAAAGGCTATTTTTTGTCATCAAAAATGTTGGCTTTGTGATAGCTGCTGCCTGTTGCTCTGACCACCAGAAAACAGTAACCTTGCCCAAACTGTAACTTGACATTATCATAAGGAGTCACACAACTGGCCTTTAAGAAAAACCACAAAAGGAGTCTTTCCCCACACCCCATGCGTCCTGTTTTATACTTTACAGATAAAAATAAAGCATGCAAGGTATCTGCCAAAGTACACAAACAATAAACCATGCAGAGCTTTGTCTTTGTGAAGGCTGTGCAACATTTTCAGAATTTTTCCAGTTGTCTGTGGTTTTCTATCTGTGCAACTTTTGCCAGTAGTAATGTGGACAAAGAGCCTGACCTGCTTTGTCTTATTTATTTACTCTACCATTCAGCTCCCAGAGATCTAACTCCTTCATGCTGCCCCTATTAACTTGACTTAAGTATTATGAGTAACTGAAGTGCAGTGGTGCAATCAGCTATGGTATTGTGATGAAGAGGTTTTCAGGTGTTTATACTGAGTGCTCATCTTAGAGCATGCTCTTCTGTTAAAACTGAATATTTTTAAAAACACAGCTAAACATTTATTTACCAGAATCAGCCAGTTGAACCAATACAATTCAAACAAATAAAATCTAGGTCACACTGCCATTATTTTTTTTTAAGTGTCAGCTTCGTAGCTCCAGTTTCTGAAGCCTTGTGAAGAACAGATAGTTATGTTGTGTTTGTGTGTTTGGGTTTACCTGATGTACAATTTTGCCAAAGGCTTCCTGTAGTTTACCATGAATGGTGGCAAGCTTCTTTGCATCCCTGTTGGCTTCGTGGATAGGGATTAGTACCTTGTACACTTCGTTTACAGCCTCATACATGCCAGCCTTGAGGAGAAATTGTAAAAATCGTTTATTCAGGATTCAGAAAAGTCAACAAGCTTTTTGCAAATGACTTTATGTCAGAGTGAAGAACTTCAGAATAGAGTAGTAAGGTATTTTAGTACAGATGAGCTCTATTAAAATGTTTGACAGCTATGCCAACTGTTCAAATTAGAAAAAAAAAAACTTGAGCTACTTTGGTGTCCTGACAGTTGTGGCACATTAAGCAAAAAACTTTAAATAGCTCGCGAATGACAGTAGCAGGCATGGAATGAAAGCCTTTGTCTAAAGTCTGGTGAAAGGGAGTCTGATAATGTTTGCACATGGTTCAGTTTGGTTCAGTACAGATTGTAATGCTTTGACACCATAATAGTAATACTAAATGATGACTGCAGTGTTAACTTGTGGTATACTCTTTCAAAATTAAACCTCCTCTGTAGCACTGAACATCTGCTGCTTAACATAGATCATTCGTCTGTCAGTGAAGACAAAAAAGGGCCCTCACATTAAGTACCTAACAGCATCCTCCACATTCAACCTCCAGTCATCCAGTAACCCATCTATCCCTCTTCAGTGCTCACCATGGAAAAAGAGGCAGCAGCTTGCTCTAAGAGTCCCACAAGGCCGATCTCAGTGAAGTATTTCCCTGAGCAAATGCCCTCCTCATCAGGTGACACCACATCATCAGAAACAGCAGATTCCTCCAGGACATTGGAAGAAATATTCTGAAACAAACACAAAGAAAAATGAAAAATATTAGCACACGCATCAACACACATTTCTATAACAATGAACAACAGGCATAGTTTATCTTTTCAGCACACTCTGTACCTGGAAAGTGACACAGCCCACAGGTAGATACTTGCGGTCCTCCAGCATGCTCAGGTATTCTGCTACCAGAGCAGCGCTGTGAACCAGACACTGAGCAGCCTCAGCGTGGTTGTTCCTCTCAGAGTGTTTTCCAGCCATGTTCTGCAGCCACGTCAGCCGGAGGTCTGGTGATGTCTGATAACCCTTAGCAATTCTGAAGATTGTATACAAAAACAAAGAGACACAAAGATGAAACTAACAGAACAAGATTACAACTACAGCAACAGAAATATGGGTTAAGGGGGTGCTGGTAGCCTAGTGGTTATGATCACACGCTACAGCACAAAAATAAACGCACAGCTGTAGTCCTCAAAGCAGACTTAGGGAAGGGTTCAACTCCGGCCTGTGGATCGTTACCCCGTGTCATTTGCTACTCTCTCACTCTCCCCATCTTCTATCTGCTGTACTATCCATAATGAAAGCATAAAGCCCCAAGACAAATAAACCTATTAAAAAAAAGCAATACAGGTTTAGTCTGTACCTGTACATGAGATCTATCAGCATCTCAGGGTCTTCCTGGTGCTCCTTCATCTTCACTGTGTCGGACAGGATCATGTGCAGGTTAAACACAAGGTCCTGGACCTACAAAAAACAAGAGCTTCAGTCAGTATTTCTCACAATACTATCTTTCAAAATCAGGTGTAACAGGGCACTTATGTAGCCATCATCTGAGTCAGTCAACACTTTTCTTTTCCTGTGAAGGGCAATCAACTTGATCAGTACCTGATCTGGGAACGTGGTCTCCCTCAGCTCCAGGTCCTCCTCTGCATAGGTAAGGATGGTCTTCAGAGAGCGACGCAGAAACTCTTCATTGAAATTCTGCGATGTTCCCACCAGTGACGACAGAGACATGGTGACTTGCATCTTCACCCTTGCAAAGTTCTGGAAGAAAAACAACAAAATGATGGAAAATTGAAGCAAATTACACTCGTTCAGGTATCTGGCTTTATTTGGACAGTTTGACAGCGAAAAAGCAAAATGAAAAGCAGAATTTTCATTCATTTAAAGCTGCCAAGTTATTTCCAAAAGTTGTACATGTGAGAGGCCTGCGTGTTCTGTTACAAAGGAAATTTAGAATTTTTTGGTCAAATGGTTAAGTCAAGATTGGGAGGGGGCTGCACAGATTATATTTGTACTGATATGGATGATAGGTAAATGAGAAAGGGAATACACCGCTGATAAAATACAGTTTTTAACCCACTAACTAACAATTGATCTGTTTCTTTTCATTGAAGCATTCAATATGCTTGTGCGACACAGGCATGATAACTTTGTACTTTCATCACATATAGATTATAGGTAGTCTAAAACATTTACAACCCATCATACATAAGTGAATGTTGACAAAGATCAAATAATATTTTCAGCGTTAACCATATGTTTTTCAGTTATACTTACATTCCCAATCTCAAAGTTTTGCCTCATGAGGAGGTAGAGGGAGGCGCTGGCGTGGGCCCTGATGGTGCTGATACTGCTGCTGCAGCTCCTCAACAACCTCAAACACAAGTCAGCACACTGCTCTGTTTCCTCCTCAAACAGCAGTTCAGGAAACTATACAGGCAGAATACATCCAAAGTGAAACACAAGTTCAATGACTGGAGGGAATTCAAGGATGATCTGAAATCAAGCTCTTTGAAAAAAGTGTATTTTTCACACCTTAGACACCAGCGCCCTCTGTGTAGCAAAACAGTGCTGAAGGTAGAGGGCGCTCTGGTTACATGCCATGCTGTGAAGAAGCACCTTCAGGACCCCTCCCAGGATGCTCTCCTTGGACTCTGTCACTGATACCGTCTGCAGAAGCCAGGACACATATGCAGTTGTTTTAACATACAAGTTAATACCTACTCAGATATTTGAGCTACCGCTGAGAAGAACCAGTTTTCTCCCTGGTTTGGTAAATACAGTCACTTGCCTACCTGTACAATGATCTCCAAAGTATCAAGGATAATTATGTTGGCTTCCGTGGCAAGGTTTCCATCAATAAGGGCTTCGTGTTCCAGCTCTGCTCTGGTCCTACAATCAAGAAACAAACTGAGTCTAATTTCCAAATTGTGAAGCTGATAGTTTACCACTGAATACTGCACAGGCTTCAAGTTGCCACATGCAAGCCACTGGCAAAATGTAAAAAAATGTAGGGAAAAAAAGAAATGCTTAGAAAAATAAGAGCTGGGTAGAATCTTATTCAGTATTACTGTTTTCATAGGCTTTGATCTGATACTTTCATTACAACAAGAGCATAAAAAAAGCTGTTTAATAATCTTTATTTAAATTTACTTTGCAAAATGTTTCTTCACCTGCAATGACAGACTTCAAACTACTCAAATAATCCAAAGAACAATACATGCTGATAGGCCATACCTAAATCACCCCTCACCAGAGGGTTCAAAGATTTGAAGGTATGTAGGAAGCTGCTTTTCATTATTTATGGGTAAGTGGGTAAGTGATCAATTCCTGGTCTACAGGTTGAAAACTATGTTGAAATGTTGTAAATCTACATGATCTAATCTCACAACCTACAGGTATGTAAAAACTTATCAGGAGTGGTTTTTAGTTGCAATGAATCTTCTTCTTTTCTACAGAACAATCAAACAATCTATGCCAAACAGGAGCTATTTCTATATTTGTCTTTCTCTTTTACTGAAGCAGCAACCATGGAGGCACACGAGTCAGAACCCCAAAACAAGAAGCACACTGGTTAAGAAGCAAAACAGACCCAACGCAACCACTACCAACCCTGATGCAGACATTGTTACCAGGACAGAGGGGCTGATGGGATGGGGGCGGGAGGAACCAGCATGAGGAAGGATCTGTTTGTGTATTCATGTGCATGTGTGAGCTTAAGATGCAGAAATGGACCAAAATTCATGACAAGGCTCCATAAAAAATTAATTTTGTGACAATTTTACTTAAATTGAGGAGGAATCTGAATACAATCTAAGCTTTTTTTGTCCATACCAGCAGTCTGCCTGCCCACAAGCACCTGAATACACTTTAAATGAGGAACTAAAGCAGCAGGGAAATCATATAAACACAGCAAATGTGGACCATACAATACCTGACTGCTCTGTGACTCCTACATAAACACACAGCAATGTGAGAAAACAAATGGAAATTAACAGAAAACAAAGGCTGGAGTGAATTTACAAATGAACAGAAAAAAATCAAAATAAAGCGTAGCACTGTATGCTTGTCACAATCTGACAAAAGTGACAAGCATACAAAACTGTGGCTTTTTTAAAGACAGCATGCAGCACAGGCATTTAACGTTTGAGAGCATACATGGAAATTTAACTTTTGAAGTTCTGTTCCAGTGTAAAACCAGCAAAATGTAGGGACAACAATGAGAACTCAACAGGTAATGCAACAGTTATTATGAATACCATTACTAGATGACTTTAGCAGATATATCCTGATAAGCAGATCAAAAGAGCATATTCATACTTTTATATCACACCAACACAATACATTGTCATAGACTGTATATAAGAAGTGAATAGAGCAACTTGGTTTAGAAAGTGAAGATAGTGTGAAACTGGCATGAGCCTGCAATATTTCTGACCAGCCATAGAAGGGCTCCTCTGGTCCCAAATAATAATCAATTGTAATATTACTAATAATACTAATAAAAAAGCAGGTTGCTTGAAATAATATGTGAAATGACCTCACTTCTGAGTTTGCCTTATTGCCTCACTAAGTATTTTCTGTCTAGTTTAAGGAGCCTATTTATAGATGATAGATAACAGAGTAGGCTATGCTTTAGGACACATCTGCATGTGACTGATTCTATGGTAGTCTCCACAGCTGCCTGTAAACCAAGATGGATTCATAACAATGCATGTCATAACAATGTATGTCTACCTTGTTAGCTTGTTAATTTTTTTTTTTTTAAACATAGACCAACTTGGAGTTGATGTTACAAATACATCACAGCATTTGTGCATGCATAGTGGTGGCAATGGAAGCAAGTAGAGAAAATAAAACCAGACTAGATCCCTTATATGAGGGAAAACGTCTCTAGTGCTGTTGGATTTCAAAAAAAGAATGCTAAAACATGATCTGCATTTCTCTAGACTTTGTCATCAACGCAGTGTTAATTACATTGACTAAAACTAAAAATGAGGAAGACTGGACTAGGACTAGTTAAAAACTTCATTTAAATTATACAGTTTGGCTGATTAAATTAGTACAAAGAAAAGAAATACCTGTACTTAAAGTAAAGACTAAAATGTCTAGACTTTTAATTGACTAAAACTGGACTAAAACTATAAAGGATGAAAATGGCTAAAATATGACTAATTCCTCAAGACTAAAACTAAGACTACATTTAAAATAGCTGCCAAAATTAAAACTGCAACAGAGAAGCTTTTCAAAGTAAAGTCCACAGGCATTTATGGTTATTTATTATAGTATCAGCAGCCGTTCTTATAGGGATTCAAACTGTTGTAATATCTATTGAATTATTAATAAAATGTTTTAAAGAAAGTTAGTATCAAACCAGATACACAGGTGTACCGCACTGCCAGTATATAGTGAATTGTTAAGGATAGTGTACATACTGTGTAGCTACACTTTATGTTGTTACTGCTGGCTAGGCAGCACATCAGTCCCGAAACACAAAAACCATCTGACAAATCTCAATATTCAATATCCTGAACATGTCCATAAAGAACATTGTATGCATCATAGGATTTATATGCCTTGAGTTTTTCTTTATTATATACACTAAGTTTTCTCCACATGGTACCAAAATCAGTGTACCCATTGCAACTTTGGCTAGTTGAAACAAGAACCCTTAGTCTATTGCAAAAAGATTTGCTAGCTTCTGTAAGACAAATTGTCTTTAGCTCCAAATTAATAAAAATAATAAGAAAAGGTGTCTAGACAGTCCACAACTTTACAATGGTGTCAAGTTAACATTCTACTACCAGTTGGGCACTGCCGACAAAACATGACATCAAACACCAAATTGGTCTATAGTAGGGCCATATCCACTTCTTTTACACAGCTTATGCTTAGAATGCATTAGTATTCTCTTGAAGTATCTATCTATCTATCCATCCATCCATCCATCCATCCATCCATCCATCTCTTACGACAGGTTATTATCATAATGGACAGATGGACAGGAATCACACATGTAGACAATGATTAAAGCGGGAATGGGCATTTCCAAAAACAACTATGGATTGATTATATGAAGTGGTTTTCAGAAAAGCACGGTCTTGTGAAGTCTCACTTCAGACTGTCTTAAGAAAATCGTTTGGCATTTTTAATGTCATTAATTAAGGATTTACACAGTACATTAAGTGTTAAAAGAGCATACTTGTCCATCTTTTCACTATTTTGCCTCCAGTGGGTCATGTCCTTCCTCCATCGCAGGTTCTCCTGACTGCCAAAAGCACTGCCAGATGGACTCCGCTCTAAAATGTAGCAAAAGGATTATTTACTTTTTTATTGGTGATGAAAGAGGCAGTGTGTACACAGTAAAACGTGACCTGACTTTGGCTAACAGCTGAAGCTTGATCAGTATTATTGTCTAAGGGTACAGCTGTATGTGAGCAGAGTGTAAAATTGGGGGCAGTTAACTCATACATACTCTATGGAATTTGGAGTTTTAACTGCCTCATTTTGCATCTATCTGCAAATGCCACTGTGTTCTCCAATGATATTTACAATGTGAGTGACAGTGCTCAACCGTGTTTCCCTACCTAGTTGTCCGCGGCTGCGCCGCACCATTTCCTGTCTGGCCCCGATGCTGCCCAGTATGGCCTCCTCCAGTTTGGCCTTCATATCTTTGGACTTCTTAAAGGTCAGACTGTTCATTCGCTCAAACGCCTTCTTTCCCTGCATGGTGAACACAACATGGGCCTTGTATCCATGATGAAGAGGATGAGCAGACAGACAGGGGACAGCAAGGAAGTTATTTGCAGCACAGCACTCAGCAAGCAAAGCAGGTTAGTTGTGCAAAGGTAAATGTGCAAGCACTAAAAAGCAAATAGATTGCAAAGCAGAAAAGAGCCTGAAGGCCAGAAAGAAATAGATTTTTAGGGCATGGGAAGTATTAAACTGCCTACCTAATATCTATTACCATTTTAGCAACTAAAGCATAGAATTTGCAAAGAAGCATGTGTTTAAAAGGATAGCACACAACTCAACACCCACAGAAGATTAAGAAAAATTGAACACATCATTCAAATTCAGCTCATTATGTCAGGGTCCGACATTAAGGTTTTTGCCTACTTTCAGGGCAAGTGCTTCCCAAATCTACTTGCCCCATCTAAATTCCTACTTGCCCTGTTCAGGAGGTACTTTTTCTGGCTGTCAAGTGCATACATTTTGCTCACAACACACTTAGAACTAAAATCCATTGCCTGTCAACTGTGGAAAGCAATACACAACATTTCTTTCTTAAGAAAACTGTATTTATTAGCTATGTGTTAGCCCACTGAAAATTATATTTAACTTTGTACAGATCAGTGCAATGTGAAAGCTGCACCAGGTTGTTTTCCAAAGAAAGTCAAACTCAGGAATTTCATATTTACAATACTAATAAGGTAAAAATACAAACTCAGAAATATTTTTTTCATAACTTATGAAACCAGCTATTCTCAGAGGAAAATGAGGTCAGCAAAACACTGACAATAGAGAGGTGGAGGGGTCTGCTACATATGCAGCAAGTATAAAATGGTGCTTTTCTTCTGTTTTTATTTGGTTTATTCATCATGAAACTGAAGAAATTTTGCCCACACGTGGAAATCAACCAATTCAGATTTTTCTTGTTTGATTAAAAGTGATCATTTTGAAGATACCAATCTTTGGCCCAACACCAGCGTTATGAAAGATATACCTGGCCTAAAGAGTTTTTAAGACATTAGAATGTGCTGAGTTTGAGCTCTGAGATGCTTTTCAAAGAAAATGATGAATGATGATTGGCTATTTGGGCATTTATATCTCACACTGGGGCATTTACTGGAGTTATGTGGCTTTATTAACATAAAAGAGATGCTTTCTCATTTTTTCTACTCATTATTAATCCTTTAGTTAAAGGGGGAGGGGCCTCATATTGGTCTTTGCCCTGGGCCTCCAAATGACTAAAAACAGCCCTGCCTCACCCCTGCAGCTTTCCAGACATGTCGTTTCACCCTGCCTCATTTTGGAGCTTTGGTTTTGTACTTCTGCTCTTTTGACAATATTTATGATCATTAGTGCATTAAAGATCAAATAAAACACCCACATTTGGACAACTTTCACTAGATATAATGTAATCTCCAGGTGTGATTGTGGTCGTGTGAGTTATGCTCACTGATGACACGCATCGGCATAATTGTCAAAAGATATGGGGTGTGAGAGAGCATCAGCAGGATGTGGCTGGAGAAAAATTTACGAGGAAATGGGAAGCTTCAGATTAAACACGACAGCACACCTCATTGAATGAGCAAATTGAAGACGCACCACCGGCGGACTTCCTCTTCTCTTACACACGCTTCTCCGTCAAGCGCACCCGACCATTTAAATTTGGAAGTTAAAGCCTTTCTTCTTTATGTGGGTCACAGATTTATTGATGTGACCTAACATGAATCTTTACTGATGACAGTGTTTACCTTCATAAAGGTTTTTAGTTTAAGTTTGTGCAGCTGTCTGCACATCAGCAGACACGCTCAGCCAATGGAGGCAGCGACACACTGCATCTGGCTACTCGGGGGCTCCGTAGTAACAGAAACGAGAGAAGAAAATAATAAAATTAATGAAAAGAAAAGCTCAGAGTCGTGCTTGCCTGATCGGGCAAGTCGTTTCAAGTTTTGCTTGCCCGTCGGCTTTTTGAAGTTGCCCCGGGCATTCGGGCGACTGTTAATGTTGGACCCTGTATGTTAAAAATAGGTTTGTTTTTGTGTTACACTGTTAACAAAATTTCTTGTCATATTTTACAATTTGTTATAACTGCTCTTATGGTGGATACGAATATACTACTTCAGTCAGAATAATAAAAGGTAATGACGTATTCACTGCTGATGTTACCTTGTACTCAAAGCAGGACACACAGAGGTAGAGAAGATCCAGCAGGCGGTTGAGCTGTGACACTGACAGATCTGTGAACCACTTCTGTAACACCAGCTCATCTGCGTTCTTCAGCACCCACAACAGACAGATGAGCAGACTCCGACTTGACTCTGCAGAGAAGCTTCCATGCTGACGACTCGCCTGGAGAGATAAACAGAGGATAAATCCCAGGAGAAAACAGGAAAACAAAAGAGTTTTTATAAGAAACAGCAGTATGATGATGTTTCAGTTTAATGAAAGATGACTGTCACAAACTCACCTGCGAGTTGAGCAAGAAGCTGCTTGGTCGGGACATTGGGGAGGAGGTGGAAGTGCCTGCTATTGCCATGGCAACAGTCTGACTGATCAAGCTGTTACCCTCACCCTCTGCCTCTTCTCCACTGCTGCCTAATGCTGTACCTTGAGGACCACCAGGTCGACCCCACTGGTTATGGGATTCTAGTGACATAATGAAAAAGGAGAGAGATTAGAAATTATTTTGTAGATTTTGCTACACCATTCCAAACAGCATGCAAGCATCAAGCATTGTGGCACTGCATGACTGGCACCTTTATTTTGAATGCTGACAAACTGAAGTATGGTGCTTTGTATCGACAAGGCTGCAAAACTATGGTGAAATGGGCATAAAAATGAAGCAGATGTGGTCAAAGGAGGGGATTTCACATTTGAATGCATGTTAGGATATTTGATTGATGCCGTGTTAAGAGACTGACTGTCTTGTCAGACAACAGTAGACTGGAGACCGTGGTGGAGGATTTGATGCTGTTACAAGATTTCAGAGGATGATAAGTTTTATTTCTCAAGTGGTTTGCATTGTTGCTAGCTTTGGTTTGCTAGGATAATGGTGCTCAGTGTTTGTAGTGTTTTTAGCTCCTGTTTCGGTAAGAAACTGGGGTTGCTGGCCAGATCCATAATGCTCATTCAATACAATTCTTCTTGTGGGATTTGATTTACCCGTGAAGTCATGTAGCTGTGGTAACGTTTCCATCACAATGCCAATGAGTGGTAGGTACAGCATGGCGACTCGGGCCTTGACTTCAGGATCGGCATAGCGTGGATCAGAATCATGGCTGGACAGGAGGTTATGGACGACGCTCACAACTTTTTTATGCAGGCCAAACATCCTAAAATAACAGAGAAAAACAAAAACAAATAAACAAAGAGATTCATGATTTTATTTGAAATGTTAAAAGCCAAAAGAGAGCCAAGTAAGTAAGTCATGTTCATATTAGTACAGAATTATCTTTAACAGATACGTCTCTAAGCTGAAAATAACCCTTAACTATCACTACAATACTACTGATTCAAACGCATACTAACCCCTCATTGTCTGGGTCCAGTATCACAGACAGTTCAGAGAGAACTAGTCCAGCTAGATAGTGTTGCTCTCTAAAGGGAACAGACAGCTCAAACATGTTTGCTATCTTTTGGTCCTGGACATGTGTGGAGAACCCAGAGCTCTGTGGAAACAAAATATCAAAATAAATACAACTATAAACAACTCACCTTATTACTTTTACACCATGGTTAAATTTTCTTAATTTTTTTTTTCATTTAGAATTGTTTCCATTTCTCAACACTACTTTGTGTCTTACCTGTGAGGTTGCAGAAGATACAGAGGGGGAAGGTGAGGCAGGTGGGGTGAGCAGACTGCAGGGCAGGTTGAGGGTGACGTAGTGTTCGTGGCTGCAAACAATTCTTAAGAAATCGAGCCTCAACGACTCCAGGGTTGGGTTCTGCAGAGCATAAAGCTTTGTGGAGACCTGAAGAAAGGAAACAGTACGCACTAATTAATGCGTTGAATGAAAATACTTTCAACATTTCACTATGTGATGTCAAAAAAAGGTTGAATTATGCATGAATATGTTCTTACTAAATCCTTAGGGATTGATAGAAATCTGAAACACTCTATTTATAAATCCAAAGTTAATCATAAGACCCAGCATGAAAGAAATGCCTTGGAGAAGCAGAAATAGACAAACAAGATAATATTTGGCAGCAGTTTCCAATAAATACCTTAGGTAAAAGAAGATGTTCATTTGTAGGGAGGTCAAAGAAAGTTTTCAGGTTTCAAATCATTATAGAAGTCATCCTGAGTTATTTTTCTCAAATGGCCCCACACTATATTAGAATTTATCTTGGGGCATTTTTCATAACATCCAGTCTAGACTTTACACTTTAATTTTATGTAATCTACAAAGATTAAAAAACACCAAAAGCAAAGACTTTGGATCTTTAAAGTTAAGGTAAGGACATATAGATATGGTTTCTTTAAATCCTGCTTTATTCTTAATATAAACATGGCATTCACCTGTTTCCAGTATGCCCTGATAAGTGTGAAGACAAACCCTCGGTCCATGACTGACAGCAGATCATTGAGGAAGAAGGCCAGACTTGTGTTTAGTCTCTCCACCAACTCTAGGTCCTGAATAGATGAGAAACACATGCCTTATGTTGCAGTTTAAACATGATTTTTGCATTACTTGATAATATACATTTCATAAACTTAACAAAACAACCACCACAAAGATAACACCGGATATCGCTTGAGGCCTTAAACTTGCAATGTCACATTATTTAGGCAAAAGAAGCAAAACTTGATACAGTGCTATGTGTAAAAAAAAAAAACAAAAACAAAAAACTGCAAAAACGGATGAGTACATTTCAAATTTTGCCTAAATCCCTACAAATGCTCTTACTCTTAACCGTCCTTGTGCCTCTACTCCACCTCCCACCAGACTAATATTTACCTTTTGGAAGCGAGACACAATGTCACCAGCGATGGTGCTGACCAAAGCTGTAATGTCATCCATGAAGCGTTCTGGGAAACGGTTCTTCCTGGGTGACTCTAAGCGGTCAGTGAAGTACAGGTGGTGGATAATGCTCTTCACCTAAAAGTGTTTGGATAAAACACAAGGTGAGGAGTAAAGTGCTGTACTGTGAAGTAAAAGAACTAGAAAGACAGATTATCTATGAGTGAAAACTCTTTTTACCATGAGTTCAAAGAAAAACCAGGCCTGCTGTAGAGCGCCCTCTCTGACGCTTCCACTGCTCACCACCCACTGGAGGGCCAACTCCTCGTGAAAGAGCTGAACAGATCAGGAAAGCAGAAGAATAGAGACAAGGAAGAGAAGTGGGAGAGGCAACAAAGCCAGACAGATGGATGTGAGGCACAAGAGGAGGAATCACTGCACATCCTAAAAATTAAATCTTAATGAATGCAGTTTTAACTGGTTTCCAGGGCATATTTACTTAACAGGCATATCATATGACAAAAAATAAAAGATAAGTTTATCTCACAACTATGAGCAAATCTAAAATTCTCTAAATGAATACAAAATAAATTTTAGTTGAGCACAAGTCCCCTAACACTGAAAATTAACTTGCTTAGAAAACAAAGGTTTAATGAGAAAATGTTAACACATTACTATAATAGTTATCAAAACACTTTAAAATATGATACAAGTTTAAAAAAAAAAAAAAATGACTTTACAGTTTTGGGAAGCAACATTTACCCTTGATAAGTTATGATAATGCACCCTTTCACTTCATGCAGTTTCATTATGAAACTTCCTGATTACGGTATGAAGTGTTAAACTGATGATGAAATTATTTCCCTGTGCACATGGAGAGAACATTTTATCTTAATTTCTTTAGGTACAGTGGCTATATGAAAGTCAGCAAACCACTGTTGAAATACCACATTTTAATGTATAAAATTACGCCCAGATTTATCATTTCAGAGCTTTTTCCACCACTAATAAAACCTATATTACAAACAGTTCAATTGAGAAACAAAAATAATCTTTAAGAAAGAGTTAAACCTAACAATGAAACATAGTTACATTAATATGCAAACCCATAAGCTAATGCTTTGTTGAAGTACCTTTTGGTTTTACTACAGTATTCGGTCTTTTTAGTTGGGAGTCTATTTGCACAGCCTAACTTAGTCTAGCAAAATTTCCCCACTCTGCCTTTCACAAGAGCTTAAAATCTGTCAATTTGCAGGGTCCTCTTCACATCAACCCCCCCAGATATTCAGCAGGATTCAGGTTTGGGCTCTGCCTGGGCCTTTCCAAACATTTTATGGTTTTCTGGTGAAGCTGTTTGCTGAAAGGTGGAATTCTTCTATATCCTCAGCTTTCAAGTAGATACCTGAAGATTTTTTGTCAAAATTAACTAGTATTTGGAATACTTGGAACTTTTTATAATTCCCCCTACCTCAACCAAAACCCCAGTCTGAGCTGTTCAGGATTAACAAAAACAGCCCCAAAGCATGATGCTGCCCCCCAGGGTGGGGTGGCAAGATGAAATCCTTCCATCCAAACCTGGTTAAACTTGGCAAAAAAACATACATGAAGTCTCCCAAAAGCATGTGGGAAAAGTTCTGAATAAATATGTCTCAGCCTCATCTTTTGCAACAAAAATGTGGCATTTCAACAGGTGTAACTTTCTATTGCCACTGTACTATGCATCAATCCTCATCAAAAGCACTTATTAAGGTTAGCTTTAATGCAAAACCCACATCCAACTCTTCCAGGAGTCTGGCAAGTCTCCTTTAATTGTGCTGATATTTTACAACATTTTCAAGTAAAACTGTGATAAACACATTATGCAAGGGCTGCAAAGAAAAATGACACTTTTGCAACATCTTCTTAGATCTTATTCATTTTTTGCAAGAGCCATTGCTCCTGCTTCTTTAAAAAGGTATTGACAACTGAGTATAAACAACAAAGATATCCTTACTGTTGAGGATAACCATACATTACGGTTAAAACTCAGGAGGAAAACTGAGAAACTTTTGTTTTCAGTAAACTTTATTCCAGATTGGATCCTAACCTGTCTCATCATTTGCTTACATTTCCGCTACAGTATCTCCAGTAGGGTAACTAACTCAAAGAAAAAGTGAGTCACATTTCACTAAAGAAAAAATAAAACATGCACTCAGTACATGAGTGAACAGTGCAAAATGAAAGGAGACTTACCAGATGACCAACAACAACCATGTCACATTAAAAAAATCTGCGTCACATTCAGGATAACAGGCAGGTCAGAGACATTCAGCATTCAACAAGACTCCACAACCACCAAATACAACATCAACCAATCGAGAGGCACACATCCACAGACAAGACAGGTGAGGAGGCGTGTACAGAGGTGGGCGGGGTTGGCTCCTCCCCCAGTGCAAGTGGCTCTACCTTTTTTGTGGGCAACCGTCCTGTTAAAGTTTGCAAGAAACTGGCGCTCTCAGTGTGCGAAGACATGCGATTGCCACAGCGCTCCATGGCCTATGGGTGGAATGAATGGAACGGTGACAACAAGGTTAGTGGAGGAGCAACTGGGAGCAACGGGTTGCACCTTTTTCCACAGCACACAGGGAAAATGTGTCTGCTGGGTCTCACACATACATGCACACTTGACACATTTGTGATCTGTTTCACACACTTGTAACACATGAAGACAAAAAAAGATCTGACATGGGACAGAGCCACAACATTTAAAAAACATTTACCCATTATCTGTGACAGAGATCTGTGGTTTTGATACATTGAAAATGGGATGCAAAATGGCTGAATAGCAATGAGATTAAGTAAAGGAGTTATTATAGTGTATAATATGCCTTTCTGAACCTCTCAAGGTTGATACAAATCTTCATAGATGTACAATATTGTAAGGTAAAAAAATATTAGTGTTTAAAATGTATTAACAATGATAGACTAGCTTAATATTCCATGATATTAATCAGCTGTCATTAAAAATTGGCATTATTAATGCAGTTTTTTATCTTATTTTCTGATTACAACTAGTAGAAGAGATTCATTTTAGTTTCATACTAACAACAAAAGATGGATAAATAATAAAACATAAAAAAACAAACATATTCTTATGTCATGACAATTCAAAAAGGGACAAATAAAAGGACGAAACATAAAACGAAGACGAAATGTAAAGGTGATGGACATACACACTCACACTCACAGATATACCATGCTCCAGTGAAAAGGTGATGCTGATATGCTATGTAGGGTTAGTAGTGAGTAGGGATGGGGATCGGTACTTTTTTAATAACCTTATTGATACTCCTCAATGAGCTGAGTCAGTATTGGTACAGCCATCAATACTTTTCTAGTGTTTTAGGAGAGTCTGCCACAGTTTAACAGGTTCTGTTTTATACAGGTATATCTATTTCATATTGCAAGAAACACACAAAAATTCACCAACAAATGACTTCATTCAAGTTTCTTGACAAAACTTCAATTATTTTTTCATAAGGTTACATTTAAACTAGCATTGTAAAGAATCAGAAGTTTAAAAAAATGTGATGAAAATTGTACTTGTTCTCGCAAGTCATCACTCAACCAATGACATGAGCTTTGAAAATTTAATGAGAACACATGCCAAAAATTCACTATGAACTTAATTTTTACTATTTTGTCCTTCACAAGGATAAACGCAGTATATACGCAATTAATTGTGAATAATTAATTTCACAAACCTTGTAGTTAATCTGATTTTTTCTTAGTTGATTAACCACACTCATTAAAGACATTATGATGACATTTTATTTACCTTAGCTTAATCATAGTTTTACTGACCAGACTATAAGCTCATCATCATGTTATGAACCTTGTTTAGTTAGCCAACATGCTCTTCTTTTGCTGATTTTACCATGAATTATTACACTGTTATATCTTATTAAGAGGACTTACTAAAAAGACTGAGGGATGTTATCATGGCTGCTTTGAGTGGAGGAGGATAACAACTGACCAGCAGCAGACAGATTTTCAAAGTTAACGATTGAAGGTGCTGCGTTAGGGCTTAATTTTACTCTCAGTACTGATATGCTTAACAATTAATGAAAATCAATCATATTCAAAGCCTTTATTAGACAATCATTTGTGTGTCAGTGGTTTGATTTAAGCATCATGACTCAACTTGAGATATAGCTTCACGTCACAAGACATGAGACTTGATAGCAGTATCAATAACCTCAAATTTCATTGAGCTTTTGGGTTTGGGAAATACAATACTGGGTCCTTATGGAACTCTGTTTTGATCTCCATCCCTAGTAGAGTGTCAAGCAGGGGCTATAGCTGAGACGGACTATGAGGCTTATGCAGAGAGAGAGAATAGAAAATGATGTGTGGAATGGTATGTATTCTGCAGGTGAAGATGACTTCTAACACTACTCTTTTTCTCTTCTACTCCAACTATCCTTAAAGCGTGCCTTGGTTTTGGGTTTAGCTATCTTAGAACAATCTAAACTCAAACCATAAGGCAGAATGGCAAAGAAAGGAAGAGGTTGCCAACAAAGCTGAAGCAATTACAGCCACGTGATAAAGAAAGGAACTGAAATATTGGGACTGAGATTAAGTGTATTTTCATGCAAGTACTGAGAAAAAGGGAGGTGTTAGATGTGGTTAGTGAAAAGGGGTGAAACTTCAGACTCTAGTCTGTGATAGAGGGTCATGGAGGCGGCTGTGACTCCCATGTGGGGATCATGGGAGGGTTGTGAGTTAAAGTTAACCAGAATACTGTAATATTTTGAAGTTTTGGACTTGTGCAGGAATCTCTCTAGTTTGGAGAACTTTAACAAGTACAATTGACGTAACAAGTCTAAAAAAGCTTTAAAAACAGTGGAATTTATGGATAAGAACTGTGATATTTGCATCTAGATTAGAAAAAAATTATTCTTTAACTAATGAGGAAGAATATATATTGAAAAGACTCTCACCCTCTTTCAGTAAATCTAGCACAGTACAAAATAAACCAAAACTCCAAATATCTCAGTATCCCTTCAACGTGAAAAGGGTGAGCTGTTTTTGCAGTGAGGCAAAGTGAAGGACAGGGCATTCATTAAACCACCTGCATGGTTTCTGGAGCGGACCCAGGGCTGGATCCCCAGGGGGCACTCTTACAGCCCATGGTGTGCACCCACGAGTTGGAGCGGTCTAAGCCCTAGGCGTGCCAAGGTCAAAGGACACAAGGCAGGCAGGAAGCAAGGGAGTGAGCGAGCAGCACGGGGGAAGGAGGAGGGAAGGAATAATGACAGGTTAAAGAGGTTCAGTGGTCAGGACTGCTGGAAGATGCCAAAAGGACCAAAAAAAAAAAAGGTTAGATGTCAGTAAATTAAAAAATCCAAATCATCACCACAGAGGAGCAAAGCACTTAGGTTCTCTCTCTCTCCCTTAAAGCCTCTGTGTAAGAAATAACTCCCCCTCCCTCAGAGACAAGAGAAGAAAGGTTTAGTTAAATATAAGTGGCAAAGGGAACATTCATTGAACAAAGGGCTGCATTCACTCACTGTTCATTGAAACTTCAGGGTTAAATAAAAAAGTGGGAAATAATTCAAGGCAAATACATGACAACACAAAAACTACATGAAATAAAACAATTCAAAGAAAAACAGTAGAGGCTGGAGCTGTTATCTTTAATATATGGCTGTTATAAGAACGTACTGTTGTAGCATCTTGACATCTTTAGCTTGCTGACTGTTAACCAGATGTTGCTGATGCCTTTCACAACCTGCACACTGTGCATCATGAGGCCATACATGTGTTTGTGAATGTCAGGCTGTTGTTACACAGGTTAGAGAGATAAGATGTCCAGTCTTATGTTTACGTATTGGCTATACAGTTTGAATGCAGATAAAAAAGCGTCCCTGGACACTGAGCACATGGAAGCCTTGTGCATTGTGTGGGTTGAGAACTATAGAGTCAGTTCAATCACCTTACATGAGTGCGTCTAAAATGCAATCACAAATCAATGACAGCTGCAAGACTACAGCTTGGTTAAATATTTGACTTTCATATCTGATAACTATTTATGAAAACTGACCACATGCTAGCCACGTGTAAAACTTTAGTTTGAGCGTCCTAAAAGAAAAGCAACTCATTCTGTACTCATAAGCAACTCAAGTGAGACAAAAGAGGCCATGGACTGAAAAAAATAAATTGATGATCTTACCTTGCTGCCGATGATGGAGCGGACCTCGTCATCAGGAGACGTGGGAGTGCCGGAGATGTCAGGGTTGCTGTTGCTAAGGCTCCGGGAGCGGTTGAGGTTGAGGCTCGCTGGTCGAACAGCTGAACGAGCCATAGTGGCATAGTGAACAGAGCCCCCCAGCCCTCCTGGACCTGGAAAAACATACAGAGAAATTTAAGTGGGATAACTAGGGTGTGATAAAGCAACTTTTTCTATTTGGTTGTTGACTGTCCACTTACATGTTGGCTTCATGTTTACTATTCATCTGTGTTCCCACACATTTAAAGCCAGCTCAGACTACACAACTTTTTTGTCTGTTATGACGGTCACTGTCAGATTTGGCGATAACAGAGCCATAAATCTGAGCCATGACTTGAAAGACAGGCATGTCAGACTACAAGGTGCTACCCAGACAGTCCTCGTGACCAAAATGATGTTGTTAGAAGAAGAGGATTGGGGCGAGACTAAACCCTGGAAAAATGAATATAAACAAACACAGTGTGCTCATTAGAGATGAAACAGTATTGTTAATATTGCTGCATTGCAGTGATAGAAGCATCTCGAGGTCAATGCAGACATGACAATGTCAAATGAAAGGTCTTTAGGGCAAAAAGTGTCATTTTTTAGTAGGGAAATGGGAACTACAGTTACCATTAGTCCTTGCTTACTCCTCATCTTTTGCACTTCACTCATCGTCTTGATCTAATAGCGTAAAAATGGTGGATAATACGAGTGGCAAGGCAGAGCAGAGTGACAGAGTGTTTCAGATTGCAAGGGCCCAGCAACTTTCAAATCTGGCATGTGGAAGCCTTTTGTTTCCCAGTGTCAATAAATGAGAAAGAAGAAAAGGTGACAGACAAAGAAAACTCAATATGCAGACACTGCCAGACTGCAGAGACACCCTTGATGGGCAATATGAACAACATGAGGGGACACTTGGCGAATCCTCACCCAGAAAAGATTTGCGAAGATGTGAGGAGCAGAATCCGGCCAAGCCAAAAGACTCCTAAAGGGATACTTCAACATTTTGGCAAATTTGCTCATTGCCATAATTCCTATAGTCTTAGTAATTGGTTTGTTACCTTTAGTTGTCGGTGCAAGCTATTCTTAGACCGGCTGTGCTGAGATGCCAGCTGCTCTGCCAACTCTATGGAGTCTTATGGTAATTCCGGCTTTCCCTCATCAAACTCATCAAATACACAATCCAACAACACCAAAACACTCTCGTGGACAAGTTGTGACCTGTACATTTACCACGCTATGAAATAATCATGGAACATTATGAGACGAAGTTGTTTAAAAGGCAAATGCAAAGCCGGAACTACCAAGTAACTACGGCACTGCCACAGGTGTACACTGTGTCACTCCGCGCAGTGGTTTACTCGGAAAGTAGTTATGAGTATTTGCTTCATGTGTTGTAATGTTACATAATTATATGTTAACATTTCATAGCGTGGTGAATGTGCAGGTCACAAATTGTCCACGAGAGCATTTTGGAGTTGTTGGATTGTGTATTTGATTAGTTTGATGAGGGAAAGCCGGAATTACCATAAGACTCCATAGAGTTGCATAGAGTTGCTCCAGAGCAGCTGGCATCTCAGCGCGGCCAATCTTAAAATAGCTTGCACCGACAGCCGAGGGCTGTATTTTTTTGTCTATTGAAATGTTTCGATGAACAATATGCTAGCTTGTTGCTAATGCTCATGGCAGTTACTAACCATGTCACTGGAGTGTGTATGCTATTTCTCTCCAACATTTTTGTTTTGTTCTGTCATGTAGATCCTTAACATAAGACAAAGTTGACAAAATTTTCCTCAGTCTCATAGTTCCATTTCACAGCAACAACTTTACCACTTGTTTCACTTTATTTACATTTTGTGACTGTTGAGCGGGCAGATCACTCTGTGCTCTCATTGGTAGACGTCACTGACACCATGGAACACATCATAGGAGGAAAGACAAAAATCAAACAAGCTAGACTTTCTGTTGGGAGGTCATGAATTGGGCATAAACAGTTTTGAGGTGTCTCTGACTAGTCCTTTGACACACTAAACGAGATGAAAAGACAGATTTTTGGAGTAGAAAGATCCAGAACCCCTACAACTGTCAGATCAGAACGTAATCATCAAAATCATGTAGTCTGAGCCGGCCTTTACAGCCAAAACTCAAAGCAAACTCCCAAACACAACAGTTTAACTTTAAGGTGAGAGATACAAAGATTAATAGGCTAACACAATAGTTAAAAAATAGGTATTCCTTGATAGTCAGCAATCTTGTCTTTGCAGTGGATAGTTTACAAGCTGGAACAGCACAACTGACGCTTTGTTTTCTTTATTAGTGATCAGCTGAACCACCAGTCAGAGATCATAGCAACCTTTGCTGAGCTACTTCCAGCTAGAAAAGCTTTCACCTGAGTCAAGTCTTTACAGTACAATTCAAGGAATTTCTTTACTTCCTTATTTTGACATGGTTAAAAGGTGTGCTGGATATCACTATATGACGTTCTGGCAATATTAAGTAGCTATAACAGTGCATATCAGAATTAGGTTATATTGCTAGTAACATTAAGATAATGTAATGTTGGCAGTGATATTATGCAACATTAGCTAACTAGTGTTAACTACAATTTTAAACTTAATGCTAATGATTGTCTAGTAAGGTAGATTGCAAGGTGTAACACAACTTGTTTGTCTCTTACTGCCAAACAGCCACTTGTCTGTACCAGGAAGTCCATGCTAGCCAACATTACTAGCATTGGGACATCAGTAATATTCTGGACGTTAACAAGTTTTTAGAGATTTCAGGTTATCCTTATATACCTCACTGTAGCTTTGTCTTTATTATTTCACTGAGACCAAGTTTCCAAAAGAATTAAGTCAATTACAAAAATTACAATGAGGCTTGAAAAGAGGTCAATTGCTAAATACACCACACATGAACTATTCAATCACAAATAAAAATACCAAGAACAATGATATTTCTTTTTTAGATGGAACATAATTGCACACATTATTGAGATGTACAGTTGTGTGTACCTGTTTCAGATGAGTTGGGGTCTGTGTTGGGCAGGCAGAAAACAAAACAGATGAAGGAGGAGAAAAAAAGAAAAAGATAAAAGAAAAAGAAGAAGATAAATTATGGCAGGTAAGTTTGGCATTAGAAACCCAGTGACGGTGAGTGGAAGGTTGAATGAAGTTAACTCAAAAGGGAGAGAACCAAAAAAAAAAAAAAAACGGACAAAAAAATAAATTTCTAACACAGTTAAACTCGCTGACATAAGAAATACCTGGTGAAGGTGAGTTGGGGTCTGCACTTGGCAGGCGGAAGACGTAGTGGATGTAGGATGACAGCAGGCCGTTGCGGCCATGCATGTCCTGGCTGGTGTCCAAGTACTTATGAAGGCGGTTAACGATGGATGCCATGACCTCAAAAGATGCCTGGCCCAGATTCACTAAACAAACAAACCCACACAGGTTACAGGTGAAGGTACAAGCAAAGAGACACGTGTTACAGTGTAGATATGGAGAAAGAGCAAATACACAGATTAGCTACAGTGTGTGCACCGAGTGACCTGCTCAAAACGTTACATCCATTGAGATGATGTCATGACCAGACCTTCTAGGAACAAATATTGAGACCCTTTTAGTACTCCTATGTATTCATACAAAATAACTTCTGAGAGTAAATAATTTAGATGTCTGTTTATGTTGAAAAATGTCTAACCATCACCTTTTGATGCTCTCAATTTTAAAAGTTTAATCTTTAAATACAAATAGTTGTAGAAACATTTAAATGTATCATAAGAACCCCTCTGCTGCTCCAAATGTGCTAAAGACTTGGCTCATTATTACACATTTATGGTTCAGAGTCAGACTTGAGGTCAATGCAACATGTGGGCAGTGAGAAGTGGAGAGTGAACGAGAGGCAACCATCTCTATCACATAAGCTGCAGGAACTTCCTGCAACAGTCGCAAAGCATCGCCTGAGCAGTGGTTTGAACACTTGTATATTGTTCTTTAAGTAATTCTTTTCATTTTCTAATTGAGACTATTCATTCACACAGATATCCTTAATAGTTTTAAATATCAAAAACTTTTAGTGTATGTAAACTATAAACAACAAACATTTAATAAATTTCAGTAAGAAGTTCAATGTTAAAATTAATACTTAGCATTTTAGAGCTCTATATGAAAGCCTCCTGTCAGTAAGACATTACCTAAAATTTAAAACAAAGTATCTTTTTTGCTCTTTGGAGTTGTGGTGTAAAAGAGGTGCTACTAACTCTGTCTACCCCCTTAAGCACACCTATGGTGGCATATTCAGCTAATGCCTGAGCAGAATATTACTGAAAAAATGTCTTTCGAGTCTCTGTGAGTTTAGTTGTCTCTACCAGCACCTGTGGTTTAAAAGTTTCATTTCTCCCCTGCTGAGGTGTGTTAAGCTGCTACTAAAACCACTGCATTTCCTGATGCAGGCATTCACCATAAAAGCATGCACCAAAACAAAAATAACAACTACAGACTATACTGTGACAATCTTGTTGGAAATAGTGTGTTTAACAATTATCTAAATTAGCTTTAGCAGAAATACCAGCAAGTTTGCAGAGCTATGGTGTTAAAAGCTGCTTCTCTGACCTCATTTAGAGCCACAATCTACTTCTTTGATTATCACAGACTTTAAACAAGTGAGTCATCAGTTAAAAACACATAAAAACTGCTGTTTCAGCCATTAGAACACAATCGCAAATTGCAGCACTGGGCTAAAGTAAAACCGAGTTGCTCCGTTGCATCACAAAGCTTACTTTAGAGCCTGAAACAGACACTGCAAAGTGAGAACACTCACTTTTTATCTGTGATTACACACATTGAATTTGGAGAGGAGAGAACGAGGGGTCCGCGGTATTATCGCCATGATAACAGTATCAGCAGATATTAGCTTGAAATGTGAATTAATTTATCGGCAGGTATAAAAAATGTCTGCCAATAGTTAAAACTGATATTTTAGCTACAAAGATTTGCCTATATCAGCTGTAAATACTAACCATAAGAACTAAATTTAGTAAATTAGGGGAGTTTTTGGCTGGACTAAGTGATCTACATCAGTAAGGTCTTTTTCTTTATTTATCATAATTCCTTATGCTTAAAAGTGAGTTTTAAAGACTGAAAATTGTTCATTTGTTCATACTCAAACTTTAAATGGTATATTTTAAGGACTGACATTTTAGGTCTGCATTATATTTAAATATCATTATCGATATCAGTATCTGCTAAAATAAATTTGTTAAGATCAGCATTTCGGATATCGTCAAAAAATCCAATATTGTGCATCCCTAGAGAGAGTGCACATTTTACCTGTTTACTATGCTTCATATTAATTACACTGAATTGAGGGGGTTAAGTTCGGTTAGTTTCCCTTGCAGCTCTTTAAATGTCAGAGTGAAACATGCTGATGACAGGACACAATTGGAGCTTATCCGCCAAAATTCACTCAGTTACACTGCTTTTATTTCTGGACACTGCGGCTGGTAGTTTGAGCAATTGGTGGCATTAGTTTTGCCGAACCACAACACAACAATTAATGATGATGTTTCATAATTCCATTAAATGGCAGAATTACCAGTGATGGTATAGACATCGGTTTACCGCTCACCACTACTGCCAATTCATATGTAGCAGAGGCTGCAAACTGCGGAGCTATGATCAAATTGTAACTTTTCGTCTTTGTGTATCATCACAATAAAAAAATAAGAAAAAGGAATCAGAAACCACAACTAAAGCTATATCTAACAGGTTGAAGTGGTAAAATTTATGACTGAATATACTGGAGAGATCAAAACCTCCAAGCTGGACTTAAATCAATATATGATCTATTGCTTATCAAGTCAGTGTAATAAAACATCATACCAATCTGCCCAGCAATGACTGGAGGCCGCACAACAAGCAACACCAACTTGTCGAGCAGTAGGTGAAGGAATCGGACCACTGGCTCAAGCTGGGAAGAGTTGAGCGCTGCAATGCTGGACTTGAGCTCAGCCTCCAGGTTGTTCTCCATGATGCGCATGTCTCCTATTCTGACTGGAAACATGTGCTCATCCAGAGCGTGAACCAAGGCAAAAAACTTATCCAGGTACTGGTCCTGGAATGGGAGAGAGGAAGGAAAGTGAGTTATTTGCTTACAAAAAGAAAAATAAGACAATGGGGAGTATGAGGGAAGGATGGACAGAAAAGCAGAGTTTTAAGGCATGATGAAGGGCAAAAAGAAGAACAAATGGAGTTTAAAGAAAAATCACAACGTGTAAGAAAAAGTAAGGTAAAGAAAAAAAGCTAAGAGCTTATGACAAAAGTTAGCTTGGATCTACCTGCCTTAAGTTGGTTTGCCAGGAGGAAACCACAAAAGGAAGGCTACTACAAGAACACATCAGAATCCAGCAAGTCTAATCTGAACCAGGAGCAGTGATTTATGAGCACATTAGTCCCAGTTAGGCTCCTGGGGACCACAGTCAAGCCCTCTACACCCCAGCCAACACAGAGATGGAGTAGACCCCTGTAAATTACTGGCAAGGCAAGGTTCACCCACTAATGAACTGATGCTAGGGAGGATTTACTGTCTAAGTGTGAAAACAGCATTTATTTCTCTTCATTGTTACTAAATGTTAAAAGATTAACCTTTTTTTAAGGATCAGAATGATTTCATAACAACTGATATAGCAACTAAACTGAAATGCAAGATAGGGTATTAAATTCAACAGCAGTTTTGCTTTACCGTTTGATGTCATCAACATAAAGGTGAGACAGAGTAGGACGATGAAGGGTGACTGTTTGTAATTTACCCAGACACAGTACTATTACCTGTGTGTGGATGGTTGAAACAGCCACGACTTCCACATTAAATACTCCTCGATGGTTGTCAACCCACTTCATCCCTGGGAGAGGTACCTGAGGTTCAAAAAACAGAAATGAAAAGAAAAGGTAAACCCAATATGATTCACTGGCACAGTGAACATTTTATTTTTTTAAAAAGGAATGCCTAAGTACAAGGATGACATTTTTCTTACAAATCAAGGTTAAAGGATGACCTTAATTAATTAACGGTTATACGTTATTGTTTCACACTAAACGTAAGTTGGCTGAAGCAAATAAATTCTTCAAATTTCCTAAAATTTTACAACAGAAAAAACAAAAAAGTACTTAAAAGTATAATTGACTTCAGCTTGTACAGTTGTCTCTTGTCTTCTGACTACCCAAGTGCTTTTTATCGCAAATCACATACCATTCAAAACACATTCATTCATGGATAGCAAAGGCTGCAATATAAATTTCCCATCAGTATTCATCGGTCCCATTCATACACATTCACATGCTGTTAATGCAGCAGCAGGAGCAACCTGTGATTCTGAGTCTTGCCCGAGGGCACTAATACATGTGTCTGCAGGAGCTGGGGAACAAACCCCTGACTTTAAACGAGAACCTACCAACAGCAAAACAATAGCCGTCTCTATTGCTGCCCTCTAGCTATGCATACCTAGGGGCGTGATATGACAGGTATAACTGCAAGCCAGGCCACTTTAACTGTCTGTTTGGAGGCTTAAGATCCAACTAATCTCCAACTTTTTGTCTGGCAGGAGTTGAGAGAGCATATTCAGTACAGTGGCGATAGTTTCAATAGAAGTTACTCAGACATTGTCCATTACTTTACACATTCTACAGGGTTCCACTATGCATTTAAAAATCAAATTTTAGACTTTTTAAGACCTGAACTGAGAAAAAAATGACGCCACTTTTTGCACAGTAAACTGTCAAAAATGAGAGGTATGAGATTTTAGGTATACCAGACCAGGACTGAATTTTCTGATCTAATGAACTGTTTACAAAATGGTTATAAAAAAATCCCCAAATTTGATAATTTCTGGCACATTCAGCACCTTTATTCTATCAGTGTATAGTTTACTGATATTTATCACAACACATTTTCTGGAGCTGATCAAGTGTGCTAAGTTGATTCTGAACAGTTTCACTATTTAAAGCAGAATACTTCTTTTTTTTTTTATCAGAGAAAACCTGTCAAAACAAGGATGGGCTGTCTAGTAGCCGAGATGTTAGAGCACTAGACTGGTGTTTCTCAACAATACCAAGTTAATTAAATCACAAAATCAGAGAGAGGTTTGGGATCCTCCTCCAAGAAATTTAGCAAATAACACTGAAATCCCTGAATTATGGAGAATATGTATACAACAATTTGTGGGCGAAGATGATGGTTGGCTAGAAATGAAGATTGGATAAGGACATGTCTTATTCAAAGTGCCTGCTAAAATTTGAGACCTCTCACTGGTGAAAGGATCTGCAGGAACCCTGTTCTGTGACTCGCATTTAATAAACAGTTGCATTACTTAAAATATATATCTTACATCTGGTGAGAGAACAGAGTAGGACTGTGGTGGTTTTTCCAGAGACACAGGCAAACAGAAGTGTCCTGTCCGCAGACGTCCATTCTGCAGCATGGGGATCCACTAAAAATAGAGAGAGAAAAAAATTTAAAAAGAATGCTGAGGATAGTTTTAAATGCACACTGTCACAATTCAGTGTTGTTTAAATCATTTACACACTTGTTGATATGAACATCCCAACAGAATAAGTGAAAATATCATATGATTACACATAATATGATTAAAGGCTGTGGCTACTGAAGCTGTTTCCTACCGTGTACCCCACAGGGGTCTCCAGGGGTGTGTTCTGCTTCTGCTGACAGCTGACGTGGTAAAAGGTGAAGAGAATGTGGTGGTGGTCTGACAGGGAGGCAGGCAGCTTGATCTTGACCTCATCATGAAAGTCAGGGGATCTGTTGATGACACCCAGTTTTAATAAACCACACAAAACCAGCTTTTCACACACTGCTCTATATTCAATTGTTAACAGAATACAAAGGACACTGTCCTGAAATAGGTCAGTGTAAATACAACATGGACAAAAATATTTGTTTAGCAAACAAGGTCTAACTTTAGACACAAGGGCTTCAGTTCAGCTAATGCAAATGAAAGTTTATTTTTTGCAACAAGGCCAAAGCAGTTTAACTGCTTTCTTTACTGACTGCCTGCTCTGCGGTCAGTGCACCCTCAATACTGATGTAAGCTCCACAAAACATGTTTGGAAAAAGGAAAAAGTCAATCATAAATATCTGCTACATCCTATTACAGCCTCACCAGGGTCTGACATTAATGGTTGCCCGAATGCCCGGGGCAACTTCAAAAAGCCGATGAGCAAGCAAAACTTGTAAGGACTTGCCCGATCGGGCAAGCAAGACTCTGAGGTTTTCTTTTCATTAATTTTATTATTTTCTTCTCTCGTTTCTGTTACTACGGAGCCCCCGAGTAGCCAGATGCAGTATGTCGCTGCCTCCATTGGCTGAGCGTGTCTGCTGACGTGCAGACAGCTGCACAAACTTTAACTACAAACCTTTATGAAGGTAAACACTGTCATCAGTAAAGATTCATGTTAGGTCACATCAATAAATCTGTGACCCACATAAAGAAGAAAGGCTTTTACTTCCAAATTTAAACATTAATCATTTTAAATTTGTATTTTATTACCATCGGATGCGCTCAACAGAGAAGCGTGTGTAAGAGAAGAGAGCAGAGGAAGTCCGCCAATGCTGCATCTCTTCAGTAAGCTCATTCATTGAGGTGTGCTGTCATGTTTAATCTGAAGCTTCCCATTTCCTTGTTGTAACTTATTCTCCAGCCACATCCTGCCGATGCTCTCTCACACCCACATCTTTTGACAATTATGCCGATGCTCGTCATCAATGAGCATAACACACACGGATCACAAGTGGAGATAACGTCATATCTAGTGAAAGTTGTCCAAATGTGGGTGTTTTATTTGATCTTTAATGCACTAATGATCATAAATATCGTCAAAAGAGCAGAAATACAAAACCAAAGCTCCAAAATGAGGCAGGGTGAAACGATGTGTCTGGAGAGCTGCAGGTGTGAGGCAGGGCTGTTTTTAGTCATTTGGAGGCCCAGGGCAAAGACCAATATGAGGCCCCTCCCCCTTTAACTAAAGGATTAATAATGAGTAGAAAAAAATGAGAAAGCATCTCTTTTATGTTATTAAAGCCACAGAACTCCAGTAAATGCCCCAGTGTGAGATATAAATGCCCAAATAGCCAATCATCATTCATCATTTTCTTTGAAAAGCATCTCAGAGCTCAAACTCAGCACATTCTAATGTCTTAAAAACTCTTTAGGCCAGGTATATCTTTCATAACGCTGGTGTTGGGCAAAAGACTGATATCTCCAAAATGACCACTTTTCAGGGAATGAAAAGTTTATAATTTATAAAAATGATATAAATATGAGTTATAAAAACAAACTAAAATCATGAAAAATTGAGTTACAAGGTTTTAGCCTGATGTCAGTGATAAATAAAATAAATATATGCTCATTATCAGTGACAGATTGGTTATATTATCTACCTTACATTCCCGGTTTGTATTGTGGCTCTCACTAAAGTATTTTTTAGACAATGTTGCTCTTTGGTAGCATAAGGTTGAATACCACTCGTCTTACTGTTACAGATACAGGGTGGAACTGTGAAATAGCACTTTAAAGGGGCACTATGTAGTTTTGGGAAAGACATTTTTAATCAAACAAGAAAAATCTGAATTGGTTGATTTCCACGGGTGGGCAAAATTTCTTCAGTTTCGTGATGAATAAACCAAATAAAAACAGAAGAAAAGCACCATTTTATACTTGCTGCATATGTAGCAAACCCCACCACCTCTCTAGTGTCAGTGTTTTGCTGACCTCATTTTCCTCTGAGAATAGCTGGTTTCATAAGTTACGAAAAAAATATTTCTGAGTTTGTATTTTCACCTTATTAATATTGTAAATATGAAATTCCTGAGTTTGAAATTCTTCGGAAAACAACCTGGTGCAGCTTTCACATTGCACTGATCTGTACAAAGTTAAATATAATTTTCAGTAGCTTAACACATAGCTAATAAATACAGTTTTCTTAAGAAGGAAGTGTTGTGTATTGCTTTCCACAGTTGACAGGCAATGGATTTTAGTTCTAAGTATGTTGTGAGCAAAATGTATGCACTTGACAGCCAGAAAAAGTACCTCCTGGACAGGGCAAGTAGAAATTTAGATAGGGCAAGTAGATTTGGGAAGCACTTGCCCTGAAGGACAAGTAGGCAAAATCCTTAACGTTGGACCTTGCTCACCAAAGTTTTAAAAGGACTCACTTTGTGTATCAATCTGAATATTTGTATTTCCTCATTCTCAAAGATTCTCAGTAAACACACTCACAGAATAGCCAAAGATTTGAATAAAGGTTCATTTCTATCCATGCGTGTACAACTGCACAAGTATTTATAATCTGCCTGTTTTCGTTTTCTGTCCAAGTCCATTAAAACTTTGAGTTCTTTGTCTTCAGTCATAGGAGTACTTTGGTGAAAGTCAAGTTGTCCGAGAAGAAATTACATAACAAATCATAATTCACTTTGGCTGAATTCTTTATAGTCCCCCTGAGGAAATTATGTCTACAGGCCAATGCTCAGAAAAACAAACAACCTCAAACTACAGTAGTCCCACAAATAAAACCACTAGGATCACTTGAAGACTGGAAATGAGCAATATTGCTGAAAAAAGGTCACTGTGGGGCCCTCATTTCTCATGGGGACAAACATTGGACTGGGAAGAAAATCCTCAAGGACAAACAGAAGAAACAAAGGCACAGAAGAAACTTTGCTGCCAAAAGCAGATACAAGAACAAGGCCCAATTTATCCAGATTACAAAATATTCCATATAAAAGATGATTTTTCTCTCTCCAGTTTCCTTCTTAAAAAGTTTCCCTTGTATGTATTAAAATATTTGACTTGAGAAATATTGCGGTATTGTGTGCGGATTTTAGACTGTATGTCATTTACCTGTAAGCATTCTTATGGGTTGGATAACGTCCTGATTTGTGATTGTCCTGGGCAGAGATGCATTATTCACAGGACAATCATTTAGCCCTGAATGTCTGACCCCTGGGTATTAAATGAGAAACCTCTTGATGCCATAAAAACACAGAATAGTGACAATAAAATATTACAGAGCCCTAAGCTCTTTTGAACAGATGGAAGAAACCAGAGCCAAGGACACCACTTTACATTCCCCAGAAGATTGACTCAACCTGTTCTTTAATGAATGTCATCAAAAGAGGTAATGGAAGTGTAAGAGTAGATGTTTCACAGATGGTAAATTAATAGGAGAATTAAAGAAAATTAAATTTTCAATCAAGGTAGGTATGTCAGAATTACAAACCTTGCAGATAACATGAAACTTGCATGAGAGGTAACAGCATCAATCATATTGTAATGATTATTACAGCAGGAGTTAATAAAATCTAACACCAATATGCACTAAAAGGTCAAAAGTTAAAGGATATTTGGATTAGCAGAGTTTTACCAATGTTCAGCCATTACACTGATCACAGGTTCCCTACAGTTCTCAGACTATTACAACCAAAAGATGCCCACAGACAAAAACTTACCGATTATGGTACACCACTGAGGTATAGGCTTCTTTGTAGAAATCTGCACAGCTGGACTTCCCAAATATCACCTTAAGGAAGAAAAAGGCACTTACATTCAGACAATTATGAAACTGTTCAGGACTATATGTATGTGCTTGTGTTTATATGTCTGTATTATTTGACAACAGTATGTTTGATGGCACTCACATGGCTGTATGGGAATGGTAAGTTCAATGCATGTACACTGAATTATAAAGTCATTAGATAATAACATAATAACACATAACCTTGATATGGCTGACAAGACAAGGATAAATGCACACTTATTATATTTTATTATTCAAAGTCAGATATGTTTAATGATGGCATACCGGCATTGCATTGTTTGGATCTTCTCCATTCATAAATTGCACTTTGACTGTGATGTTGCGAGCGGAGCCTTGTCGGTTGGCAAAGTTTAGACTCTGAGGATTCACATACAGCAGATTCCTAACAGAAAGAGCACAAAGAGGGGAAAAAGAGGCACCTCATGAGTTATGTCATTTAAGAAAATGAAGAAAAATATATAAAAAGACAAAATAAAAATAATTCCAAAACATATAAACTTTGCATCCAAAGAATGACATTTCTTAAATAATGTAAAATCCTGAATTGAAGTTGTCCTAGTAGACCAAAGTCTTTTTATTTGGAATATCCCATGGGGAAAAAGGTTTAAACAGTTCTTATGTATGAGGATTTTTGTTCAGCAAAGCCCACAATGGTCAGTTTGGATTTGTGTTGCTCTTTTTAAACCATCTGTTTTCACTATATGGATTCTGCTCATCTACTAGTTACAGAGCTGTATTTGAGCTCTAGGCCTCCAGTGAATGGGACTGACAGCCCTCAAGCTTCCCTGCCTTCCTCTTTCTGTCACATGTTGTCCTTACTGAAAGTGTTTCCTGTGAAACCAGCACTCAACAGTTATGGTAACGATTACAATACACTTCATGTTTTCTGTAAATGCAAGATTATGACCTAACAAGGAAGAAAAGCAGTTAAAAAGAGGTGACAAACCCTGTTGGTCTGGTCTGCATAACTATGTATTCCAGTACAGTATGAGCAGTGAAGCTGCTGTTTGCAATACACAGTGAATATGGGCGATTTCAAATCATGTGAGGTCTTACGCAGCATGTGACAAAGGCAGCTGCACACACTGGTGGTAATGTCATTATGTGTCTTAGCACTTTAAACTAGTATATAAGTCAACCAAATAAATAGGGTGCAGCCAACTTTTTACATGGAAAAAAATAGCTATTAAAAGTGTGGCTTATGTGTTGTATTTTGTGGTATGTCAAAACTACAGTAAATAATGTACAAAATATTTCTTTTCGCCCTATTGAAAACATCTTTTAAACCTTAATGGTAAACAATGCACATACGTTTTGATTAAATCTTCTTGAATAAGGATATCCATATACATACTTTTTCTTGCTAGAAAAAAGTAATTAAAACAACAAATTGATTTGTTTAGCCAATCAGACACCATTAATCTCTTTGCTGTAAACTGTATTACAGAAAGTCTAGATAACCTTAATTTAACCCATGACCCTATACTCTAACATAAACCTTGGAGTCTTTGAAAGTGCGTGACCTGTTTCCCTTGAACAGTTATGTAAGATTCCACAAACTGATAAATTTAAGAGGACAAGGACACAACAGGTAAACTATCCACTAATTGAAAAGTTTAGGAGCCAAACCTGATACTACACTGCATATTTCCTTAAGGTGAGTACTGATCTAACAATAAAATTGATAAATAAGAGGCTAAGAGAGGATAAATTAGAAATAAAGAAGAAAGGGGACAGCTTGTTCACACAGTTCAAAGGTGGTAAGCTTAAAGAAAACAATTTGTATTAAACTTTGAAAATAACTCCTCTGCAAGGTTTAAAACAAACTCTACAGCACTTTAGGTCATGCAGCCATAATGAAGACTACTAAGATATCAATAATTCCAATTGCATAACAGTAGACTTGGTATTAAATATTGCGGTTGCACTTGTTTATTCCTGCACAGTAAGTTAAAGATGCTACCTTGCTGTGGGAAGTTGTTTAAGTTTTAAAACAAGATCATCAAGGTTGTGAGGAAGTGTTACAATTATTATAATCAGTGACAGTAATCGTAACAGTACTGTTCTGTTAAAGATGCTGGTCAATAGACCAGCTGATGAGGGGAGGAGGTCTCACAATAGCAAAGGCAAATTAACCCAGGATCAGCTGACAAACCACAATGACGTTTTCAAGCCTGTGGGGGACAGCCCCATAGAGACCACAGCTGGAACCACAACTGACTAAGAAGCGTGGGAATCTCTTCTGTCTAATGACTAGAATTTCAACTTTTCCTTTCTTTCATGTCCTAACACTTCAACTGGCAGCTTTAGAGCGGATTGTTGATTTGAACTGAAATGGACACAAGAATGATTTCACTGTGGAGAGGTTGAGATTTCCATATAAGCACAAAGTTGTTCACACTGATTGGTCAATTCTTCTCTTCAAATTTATCTTAGGTTAATCAGTACACAGGGATACACTGTAAGCAAACTCTCCATTGTAAGTGTCCCAATACACCCCTAACTTAAATTTCATCTTCCCCATTTAAGCAAAGAGACCAAAAAAAAAAGGATAAAGCAATTGTTTAATAAATCCAAACATAGATCAGCATACACCTCTGTCAAACAGGCCAGGTGACAAAGTGTTTTCTAGTATTCAGGGGCAGCAATGCAGAAGTGTGGTGAATAAAAAAAGACAATACGGTCCATCAGTAGTGTCACCACTATCAGGAAATTTTGTGGGCAGTCAAAGGTGCTGCCTTTCAGTATGATTTGATCCACAATTTTGATGTGCATGGTACATATTAGCTGGAAATTCAACATGCCTATATGATTACACTGTGCTGTACACACAGTGCCACTCAAGTAGCAGACAAAAGAGTGTTAACCACAGGTGATCAGTTTTGATGGTCGATGCCTACAAATATTCATTCTGATCTACCAGTCACTAGGGATGCACATTATTGTCAGTCTACTATCAGTAAAATTATCAGTATCAGCTGATTACTATTTTTATGTCACGTACAAGAAAATTAAAGATTACAACAGATAGACTGGAGTGTACATCTGAATTTGGTATCTTTATGCTAACACGATAAAAATTGCCACTAGAGGGGCTAATTTGAACTTTGAAAACAATCAAATTTGCTTGACAGCACTGAGTTGAACACATCATTTAACTGTTTTTTTTTTTAATACAAATGTCTTATAAAATAGATTGTTTCTACTGCTTTCTCCTTCTACTGTCATTTAAAGGTGCAGTGTGCCACACTGTGGAACATCAGCAACATCAGTCAGATTCTAGATTGTGATGCTCTGAAAGTAACGTAGCAACAAGTGGATTTCTTTTTATTTAAAAAAAAAAAAAAAAAAAAAAAATAAAAACGCATTTCTCTTATTTTGTCTTTTTGCGGTACCATAGAAACTAGCCAAATGCAAAAATCCAAGATGGACCCTCCCTATGCAGAAAAAAAGGGCTTGTTCTAAGTAAATAAAACATAAAACAATGTTCTGTATTCAAGTGATTAAACACTCTTTTGATAGGCCTAATTATCATTAGAACGTTTTTTCTTTTACCAAGTTTGTTCTGCTAAATGCTACTAGGCTAAATATTGCACACTGCACCTTTAATGGCCCTTAGCAGACAGCTTTCTGATGCTCTACAGCCAACCTTCTGGCAGTAGACCTATGGAGTATGGAAGACAGGAAATTCCTGCTGGGGTCTACCTATGACATCCTACCATCACTCCAGAACCTAAAGTGCTGGGTTGATGGGGACCCATTGTGTCTTTTGTGCTCCAAGACAGCAACCTTGAGGCACATTTTGACAGGATGTAAGATCAGTCTGTCACAAGGTAGATATACATGGAGACATGACAGGGTTTTGAAGAGTCTAGCAGCAGGAATTGAAAACAGAAGGCAACAGGTGAATGCAGGATGTAATCAGGGAACGAGGACGGTTCAGTTTGTCAGAGAGGGAGAGAAGGTTAAAGGAGGTAGGTTTTTAGGTAGGCACCAGTTAGGCCAGTTAAAGGATGCTAAGGACTGGGAGATGCAGATAGATTTAGGAGGGAAACTAGTTGTGCCACAAGAGATAGTTTGCATCTCAGGCCTGACATAGTGCTATGGTCTGCCAGTAAATGTGTAGTTTAGTGTTTTTAGAGCTGACGGTTCCGTGGGAGGATTCTGTGGAGGAAGCCTATGAAAGGGAGAAGCTGTGATACGCAGATTTAGGAGCAGAAGCTGAGGTTGGAAAGTTATGACTCGTCCAGTAGAAGCGGGATGTAGAGGGTTTGCAAGGTCAGCTGTTTCATTACTTAGAGAGCTGGGAGTGCAGGGACAGAATTTGCGAAAGACAGGGGGGGGGGGCAGAGCACACCATCACGCCAGGCCGGGTGTGTGTGTGTGTGTTTACCCATGACAGGGTACCACACCCTTAGCTCTGCCTCCCCCACCTTATTGAGAAGCTTGCTCTCTCTCTCTTTCTCTCGCTCTCCCTAATCTATCTCATTTTCCCCTCTTTTTGCCTCTTAGTTATTGATAATAATTGTCGCACTGTAATCATGAGTGGTGTTAAGGAAGGTAGTATCAGCATTGTCACTACCTGGAGCTTGCATGTACAGAGCCTGGGTCTGTTGAAGGTGGCATACTGTTGAGGCTGTGTGGGCTATGTGGTAAGATAGGTAAGATGATGTCTCCGTGTTGGCATGGTGGGTTGTGGGAGCCGGCATGGAGGGGGGTGGCTCTGGGACGCTGGAGATCACTGTTCAGCCCTCTGGAGGTGTCGTGGGACTAACTGGACGAAACACTGACGAATGAGGGTTCCTACTTGACAACCCCTGTGAGGTGCGGGTTTTTTACTACCCATCAGTCTGCATGGGTGACTCGTGGAGGCAGGTAGTAATGGATTAGGGATTTCTTCACTGAGCACTGATCCTCTTTATAGGGCACAAGTATCTTGTGTTTCATTCAAACTGAAAAACCAGCGAAAGCGAAAGATAATGGAAAGATATGGTTTAAAGTTCGGTTTGATTCCAATTTTTTTTTTATAAATAAGAACTGACAAGTTTGAAAAATGTGCCCATCCCTTGCTACACTAACCTGGCACGCCAGATGGATGTGTTTCACACATCCATCTGGGAAACCACTCATACACAGCATTTGGGAAAGGGCAGAGCCTTTGAAAAAAAACTCAGAGGGTGATTGGATGAACGTTCAGTCACATCTTTACGGACCAATCAGAGCAACAAAACGCGTGACATCATAGCCCCAAACCAAGATGCGCCACCACCAACAAATAAACTCCATAGATAGCTGCATAATGTGAACCATAGCGACTGTAAACATGTCAATATATGACTTTTGTTGTTTTTGTAAAGAAAACAACTCAATGTTCTTCTTTGTTCTTTTAACAAAGATATGCCAACTTCTGATAAAACCTGCGCTTCAGCAGCACCACGCTAATGTCTTCCGCCATAATTGCACCAGCCTCTTCTCGCTGCTTGCATACGTCACAACCCTACCACGCCCGAAAGTACTGCCCCTCGACACTGGTCCTGTCACTTTCTAACTGGGCCCAAACGGTTCAGATGGGAGCTTTGTTAGATGGATTTGCCAGTGAGAAACACAGAAATGGGTGAATCCATTTGCTTTGCAAGGTTATTGCTACACCTCATAAAGCAAGCATTAAGTTTGTGAAGTTCTAGGCAGAACCTTAAATAGATTGATATCCATAACAGGAAAAGTTATTTTGGAAATATCAGCATATCTAATTTACGTGAAAGTGTAATATCATGCATCCCTACTAGTCATGCATTTTTAATTATAAGTGGCTAGTAATTCTCAGTTACATAATCAGTCTCTAAAGCAGCACAGCAGTTCTTAGTGAGCTTACCATCATTTGAGTTTCTTGCACATGTAATTGAGTGCCATTTTTGTCATATGTCTAATAAAAATTCTAGCGCTTATTTAAAATTGGATGAGGTGTGTCAGCTCCACAGGGAAAGGCACAGCAGTTCATTTTGGGTTCAAACCCTTTACCCTCTAGCTGTTAAGTCACAGTGCTAATGACTGTTCTGGCATAAAGGATACTGAATATCATTAACAGCTTCATGCAGGTCCAACAAATTCCTGGAACATTCACTGAATCCATGGCCAATATTTTTCCTTCTATAGGAGCCTTTCTTTCTGCTCTAATCATATGGAAAAGCCTGCAGTTGTATTACTGTGTACTTAGCTAATCTGTTCCTATAACCACAAATTACTGGAGAAAGCTCATTAAAATGAATGTACGGTACTTCAAGGTACACTGCAATAGCCAATATGTTTCCACCAGGACTAACTTAAGGTGCAGGGCCAAATATTCCAATACTTTCTGTAACTTTTCTTCTCTACAAATTAAAGTTATCTTTTCATTCACCATATTGGATGGGATGATGGGCTGACAACTAAATGACCAGATAAATGGTGAATACTGAAAGAAAAAAAAATCAGTATATAAATACCTATATGATAAGCCAGACTGCAAAACTGAGTGATCATTAGGTTTGGAAAGCCTTCTTGACACCATATTACAGATAAGCTTACTTTGGCTACCGGGAACCACATGGCATTTAGTGCCAAAAGCATAAATATTTATGCTGCAATTAAATACAACACCAAGTAATTTCACTGATTAGTTCCTCCCTCTCTAGCTGAAAGCAAAGATATTTCAAAAACATGGCAAGTCTGCATGAAACAAATTGTTTTTTTTAATGACAGAACTCAGTGTACAGGATTGTTCCTTTAAAAGCTGCAGGCCTAGTATTAAACTGTATTCTCTCCATTTCATATCCTATGGCATAGAAAAGACCACACGTGGCATGATAAAGTTGATAAAAAATGACAAGGCTGTGCAATAAAACCAAGATGATGAGTACACACTGTCCAAACTCTCCAACATCATTCATGCCCAGAAGCTCAACCCTGGCACAGATGACAGGCTTGCTCCCCTCCCTACACAAAAAAAGGGGAAGGAGGGATAGAGGGAAAGAGAGCTCGCTGCTGGGCTGATTCAGCAGGATGCTAAATCAAACCCCAGAGCATTAATTACACACAGCATTATCAATCAGAGCAAAGTGTGCGCAGGGTTATAAGGTTTGAGATTGATCAGACTGACGATCCATCAAAAACCTGTGATGGCCATTGTTGGCTTTCTGCTGATCAGTCAAAGCTCTGCACCACAGATGGAGAACGGGGTAGGGTGTGGTATAGAAAGGGGATTGGGGGTTAAATGGGCAGTACAGAAGGGGGGGTGTATATGTCATTTGCTCACTGCTGTGATTTGTTTGTTTAGGGGAGGGAGGGCTTGAGAGGGATTTGGGAGGAGGTAGGGAACAGAGCTAAAACATAGTAGAGTTTAATGATCAGCTTATCCCCCCTCCTCTACTGAAAGGGCAGTATATAACACAGGGCAGCCACTGCTCTCACATCATTTAACCAGCAAGGAAGTCTAGGTTCTAAGAGGAAAAGAAACCAGCACAGAGCAGAGGAAAGCAGGACAGTCAAACTCTGAATCAGAAATATTTCACTGGAAAACAAAGTCAACATGAAGCTGTTTTGCCTGTTGCTGCTGTTAGCTAGATCCATTGCTTCTGTCCCTCTGGAAACCTCAGGTAAAGCAGAGTACACCACCCTTTCCTTCCACGGCTTCACCACAGAACCAAGCCCAACCGAAGGGAAGTCTCGCTTCGCCATGTTGGATGATGTCCGTCTACTTGCGAACGGCCTTCTTCAGCTGGGCCAGAGTCTACGGGAGTTTGTCCACAAGACCAAAGCCCAAATCAACGACATCTTCCAGAAGTTGAACATTTTCGACCGCTCGTTTTACCAGCTCTCAGTGGTCACGTCAGAGATCAAAGAGGAAGAGGAGGAGCTGAAGAAGACAACCAATTTTTTGAAGGCCAACAACGAGGAGATCAGGAACCTGTCGCTGGAAATCAACTCCAAGATCAACGGCATCCTTCAGGAACGTATGCAGCTGCAGAGCAAAGTGGGGAGCCTAGAGGAGCGACTGAAGGGACTGTCCCAGAGCTTGGTCCCTTCTGACCAGCTTGGTGAGATTGCAACCCTTAAGGTAAGAAGCTTAAATGCTCTGGATCAGTTTGAAGTTTCTTTATAAGCTATATGTGCTATATAGCTTAAAATCTACATCTTAACTAAGGCTCCACTATGAAGTAAAATTGAGAATATTTGTATGTGTTAAATTCTTGCAAATGTTAAACACAAGCTGGTAAAAGAAAAGAAACACAAGTCACTATAAAATCCTTAACATACTGTACTACTGGTTATAATATTTAAATATCTTCTAACAATATACATTTTATTATTTTGGTGATGAAGCCAGTAATTTTGGTAGTTAAAGGTATGTATATGTTGTAATATGTGTGAAAGGCATAAATGAGTACAAATGTTTTTGCTATCATATCTTCTAGGAAGTGATTGATGCTCAAGAAAAAACAATCACCAACCTTCTGAATGCTGTGAGAGAGCAGCATGAACAGCTTGACCACCAGAAAACTAAGATAAAAAATCTAGAGGAGAAGGTAAACAATACATTTCACTCTGTTTTGTTTTCACAGGCAACCGTTTATAATCTATGAGAATCTATAATATGAACTGTCATTGCAAATTAGTCTTTATGTGGAAATCTGGTATAACTGGCTTGGCTTTACCAAGTAATTATTAAATAGTATTCCTTTGTTGATTTATGTACACTCTCTTGCAGCTGAACTATGACAATTTTCAAGATACAGTCGATAAACCAATGAATCCAGAACTAGCACCTTCTGATATGTTTGAATATCTGATGGGAAATTCAACCGGTCTGGACATAAATGGTAAAATTACTTCAAATGCATCATATTTCATGTTGTTAGATTAAAACTTAATACAATTTAGGAAGGATGCCTTTATTTTGAAGTTGTCTTTACTTTGTTTCAGACCTCCCCACAGACTGCAGTGACCTGTTTAACAAAGGAGAGGCAAACAGTGGAATCTATGTTATCAAGCCAAATCAATCTGAGCCGTTCAACGTGTACTGTGAAATGGGCTCAGGTATGTTACTCTACAGCTAGATGAGTGCAAATTGAAAGCACAAACTACTGTTATTCAGGAGCATTGACATTTATAAACTGAAGCACTGGCATTTAAGGAATGAGGGACAAAACAACAAAAGTAATCAAGCTAGTTAGCCACTGGAAAAGGTTATCCAAAAATGACAAGGAAGCTTCCAGATCCTTGTGTGAACTTTCTTCCATGGACTGCACAACATTGACTTAATAAATATTTCTAATCCAATCTATAGATGGAGGTTCAACTGTCATCCAGCGCAGGATTGATGGTTCAGTCGACTTTGACCAGACATGGAACAAGTATGAGAAAGGCTTTGGAGATCTGGAAAGTGAGTTTTAAATTTACAATTTATATTTTTTCACCATTTTCAAAACACACTTTCAGTTTTGTTTACTTTTCCTTGCTTTTATGAATCACTGGCTTAATTTGCAGCCAAGCTTAAGAGAGAGAATTTTGTGGAGGGTTAGTTTCAATAACTTCCTACAAGCTTGATCATAGGAAGCAGCAATTGTATATTAGCCCTGAGCTGACAAAGAGACTTCCTGTACAGACTAAAATAAAATACACATATTTTTGGCAGTTTTCCATGCAGCCCTCAGTGGTAGCTTAACTGAAGTGCAGTCATCCCACATTCAAAAGTAATGACTCCTGCAGGCATCATGTCACTACAGGCAATATGCAGAACTACTTATCTAGTTACTGTTTATTTAGCAATCTCCCGCAGGCCAAAAAATGGGGGACAAAAAAGAAACATTTAAGTTACCACAATGCAATCTTTCAAAGAGTAATGATCAACTTGTATAAAAGTTAGAGCCTGGGAATGCATACTTTGTCTGAAATGTTTGTGGTAATATTTTCCTACATAAAAGATATACTAACATGACGAATGTGTTTTGCAGAAGACTTCTGGTTGGGCCTGAAGAAGATTCACAGTCTGACACAGCAGGGAGTTCACATCTTACATATTGATTTGGAAGACTGGAAGGAGGAAAAGCACTGGGCAGAATACCGTTTCTTACTGGAGGGATCCTCTACTGACTATACAATCCATGTCAGCCACTTCTCTGGTGACCTATCTGATGCCATGGCCAACAGCACTGGCATGAGATTCTCCACAAAAGACAGAAATAATCAAAACAACAGAAACTCCAACTGTGCCCGCAGTTACACAGGTAAACAGATTTACAGGCTAGTTTTGGTCGATGATCTATTGAAAATACCAACTAATGTTTACATAGTTTATAACTCATTTCCTTGTCCTTTTACAGGTGGTTGGTGGTACAATGCCTGTGGAGAGACCAATCTTAATGGAAGGTATATGTGGTTACGAGCCAAAGGACGTTCAATGAGAAGGAAGGGCATTTACTGGAAGCCTGGCACAGGTCCCTCGTATTCCCTCAAGACAACTAAGATCACCATACGACCAGCTCCTACTGCTGAAAGCTTCAACTGAAGCCAAAGAGTCAACAGTAAACGTGCTGCCATTAATGAACAAGCTCAGCAAAAAATATTCACAGATGATGAAAGTGAATTAACACAGTCATGATTCACGTATATGACTACCAATTCTAGTTTATTTGCTGCATTAAGCCAATTGCTTCCCAGCCCAGTTTTGTCAGAGTCTGGTGCTGACCGAGCAAAATAGGCCAAAAATGTCACAAGTCGGAAAATGCTGAACATGCAATGATGCAACATTGCCACTGTGCTAAAAAGGTCATTAACCTATTGGGTCTGATCCAGTGGGGACGTTAGAACTGTCATTATGCAACATCTGCTATCACTTGCAAAATGGACTTATTGATCCACATCAGCAAACTGATTCAGTGCTGGCTGAGAAACGTCACAGTGCTGCAGGAGACAGAAAACTATGTGGAGACATAAGGAAGCAAACCAAGATTACTTTTGTGTAAATGTTCTCAGTGAACTTTAATGTATTTACTGTATCTATGTCTGCTAGGCTATTTAAAATGCATTTTATCTTTGTGATGGTAAACTGTTGCATGTTTCGCTGGAGCTTCAGGCATTCGGACATGTTATTACATAAGGCATGCATTACATAAGTCAGAGACTTGTATAAACTTTTGTTTATGAGACACACTGCTTCTCCAACATCTCAAGATATGTCCATACTGGTGATACAGGCTGTATGCACCACACAGCCTTTTATATTTTTCCCTGGTAATGTAAGCAGACCAAAATGGTACAAAATACTGACAATCCATTATGCACTGATGAGGTTTTTGTTGTTTTTTTGTTCTGTTTTCTTTCTTTTTTTACTCAGTAATGTATTTAAATCAGATCCATGTTACTTTATCATCTATGCTGATGTTGATTAAAAAAAAACAATTTCCTATGTTATTGAGTCATATTGACTCTTGTCCGTCAATACAGCGCTACTGTAATTGTGCCTCATACTAACATATTTGCCCTACAGGTAGCTATGTGCCCTTATTAATCATATATTTATGAAGACAAATAAATTCTTAACCAATCTTACATGACTCAGTTTTTTAAAATGGTGTATTGCTCTAAAATTTTGTATTAAACCAAATGTTATTATAGAGGAAAAGAAAAAAAAGCCATTACATGTAATTGTTAAACTGTGAATATACCTAAGATGAAGATGCATCTGCCTCTACAGTCCATACAAATATAATACTATTAATGACTTAGAAGTGTTTGCGAAGTTATCTGAATCAACATTAATTTCCATTACTACATCTGCTATAACATAATGTATATTAATTTAGTCTGCGCCTATGCAGCAATGCCTGGGGTAGTTTTAGGTGAAAAAATGCTCTCCATGCCACCTCTCACAGCTTGCAAAAACTAAAATTAGTTGATGAAGAAGTTCAATAAATCAGAGGAACTATTCAGGTTTATTAACCTCAAAAAGTTTATCTCAAATGTGGTTAGAAAACAAAGAAATCATAATAATGTTTTTTTGGCAACTTTTATTGGCAAATTATTGATGGATTGTAAATGTTTTCATCAGCTCGTGTTGGGTCTCTGTTGGACCACCAGGATCTGACATTTGTTCATTTGTTAATCTACAATAGGAAGCCTCCTGGTTATCTGCAGCAAACAAGGTCTGCTGCATCGACGACAGGTCAGCATAAGCTAAGAGCCAATTACTCGTTTCTCCACATAACCTTGACCAAAAAAGCCCGTTTACAGATTAGCTGATCATTAACGAAGCATAGTGTCAGGATGACTGGGCATGGACCTGAACATTGAAAACATGATGAAGCTTTAATTTAGTATTTTTACTGCCAACAACAGAAAATTACGTTTGAAATTGAGTACTGGCACAAGTACATACATTTTGTGACCACACACACACACACATACACACACACCCACACACACACACACACATATATATATATATAAATATATATATATACACATACATATATTCCTTTTGGCCCTGAATTAATTTCATCAGTATGATAACTTTAAAATTTAAACTTTTAAACCAGCTTGTATATTTAAACTTATTGAGTGGAAACCTAGAGAGAGAGAGAGCTTTACCTTAAAAAATACCAAAAATAATGTGCAGACATAATGGATTTAAGATTAGAAACCTAAATTTTGTTTTTCTCACACAATCTTGTTTGTTGTTTGTCTCACACAAACCTGTATGTTGTGTTTGGCACATAGACATCCCTGGCAGGGAATTCTAGGATCTCCCTGGTTGGGCGAACTCTGCTGTCTGGGTAAGGTTTAACCTGCAGCAGGTCAGGGGTCAAGCAGTAGTGAGGGTTCTCTGGAGCTGGGGAAATGTCCAACTTCAACTGAGCTGTAGTAAAATAGAAAAAGATATTATAGAATAACTTAAATTTTTTTTTAAATTTGCAAATACTTTAAAGAGTCATTACTGCAATAAGAGAGGCCCATAAGCTTAAAAATCAGTGTTTAAGAATCAAAATATATTCTTCAAAGCTTTACCTGTTATCGGTCTGAGTCTCCTCAACACTGAAGAAGGCCTTCTCATATCAGCTAGGAATTTATACAAATCCTCGTCACTTAGTCTGTCTCCCTCCTAAAACAAAAATGGACATGAATTAAAAAATATACAGAGAAAGCAAACTGTGACTAAAGTAGAGGACATATTCCCCAGAATATGAATAAAAACATATATATCTAGAGTGCTTATTGGTAGATTTTATGGCTGTAGGGACCTGTTTAAAGAAATTGGTGATGGTGAGTGTTGCAGGTCTGAAGCCTGTAAGACTGCATGACTCATCTCCACTGGTGGTCCTCTCCAGAGAACGCCTTCCCATAATGCTTGAGTTTCTCCGTTCTGACCATGAGCCTTTCCTCTCTGCATAAAGGAAAAGCAAAATTTTAAATCAACCTTCAAGTTTGCAAATTGTCATCTTTTTTTTCCCTTTCTGTACAAAAGGTCTAAGATTCCTCTGATTTTTCTTTGGGCTGTTAAAATAGAAACATTGCTCTGATCTGCCTAGCAACAAAAAGGCAGCCGCCACAGTCTGCATCAAAGATACTTCGTGAGGTTAAAAGTTAGACAAACACAGAAGGTCAAACTCAAAATAACACACAAGGATCAATATGGCTGGATACTTTGCCTTTCTTAATATTTGTTTGAAAGTTGTTTTAAGATAAAGATGTGTGGTAATGTTTTGACATGAAATGCCCATGAGCCCAATGCGTGACAGGGGAATCTATGCTACAGTCTTTGTCCCCTAGAAATCAACGTGTGGGGAGATAAAGGCATAAATCAGCAAGCAAGGGTTTCTGTGCCACTGTACTGTCTGTTCGTGCCTTAACATACTTTGTATTGGTATGAGTGATGAAATGGATATCAAAAGACACTGGCAATTCTTCAAAATGAACATGGAGCCTGATTCACCTCCATAAGGCATAAAATAAAAATATATGACAATAACAGATAATGACTGTGATACAGAGAAAAGCAACAATGCACTTATGTGCACGAGAGGTACAGAGTGTGGATGAAAAAGAAGGAATGGAAAAAAACAGAATAATTGATCTTAAAAATTTCATACCTGAAAGACTCATTTCCAACTCTGTGTCTCTCTCCAGACTGCCAGCACTGTTCACAATGTTCATCAGGTGGATGGCGGTCCATGCAAAGGGCATACGATAGCGGCCAAGACGCTGGCAGAACTGCTCTGACTGGCTGCGAAGCTTCTCCAGCTTTTCTTTGTTCTATAGCACAAATAAACAATTATCAAAGTTAGTTGTTAAAATCAAACATTTTCAAATTACAGTATCTACTGAAACAACAGTGTATACTGCACCACATTTTTGTGATTTTGCAGTGTTGAAAAGAAGAGTTATAGTTTTGAAGATGAAAATTTGGCTCTCATGATGTTTTGAGAAGAACCTATCTTTTACCTTATATGATAAGGTTTATGCAACATTGTTGTACACCAGTTAAAAGCCTTAAAACCTCATGTGGTCATACCTTGGCAGCATCAGACTCTTTGAAGACCATGTAAGGCTCAGCACACTCTCCAATGTCACCTTGCTGCAGTACCTTTTCCAGCTGGGGAAAAAGCACACATTTAGTCAGTAGACCAAAATCCAGGAACAAGAAGACAATACAAACCACTTTTATCATGTCTTTTAGGGTGTAACCTACAACAGTCATTAAGAACACAACAAGCCAAAATGTTTCAGAAGTGTCTTAAAGCTTTTATCAGTTGGCTTTATTAGCATTTACCAGTCCAAGTCACAATGCCATTTAGCAGACACTTTTGTCAAAAATGATTCATATCTGAAGTTTGTATTCATTCTTTCCCCAAAATAAGGTGTAGATCATTTTAAACAAAGGTTGATCAGTGTGGGAACTGCATTATTATTGCCCATTTATCTATTTTTAAAATAAAGCTTCATGACAAAAGTCTGACCTTAATTACAAGGAAGACATCCTGGGAGGGGTAGGTGATGGAGAAAATTGCAGAGCGTGCCAGTGTGGAGATGGCTGCTGTCTGAATGTGCGGACGTAGCATCCCCTTCATCTGCTCCGAGTTCAGGTCGAAGAAAAAGTTCTCTGATATCTGAGGGGCAAATCCAGACAAACAGACAGGTGTTCATAATATGAATTTTAATTATATTATCAAGGCTGTAACAAAACATCTTCAATGAAAGATCCTTAAATGGAAATAATATTGTTAAAAATTTTTGATACTTTGATACTTTTTTGATACCACATGCTTTAAACTATATCATATCTCTTATCTAAAAAAAGATACAGTCATATTTTTAACCGAAAGCTGTAGTGTTGGTAAGAAAGATGGACAACACATGTAATACAAAGAACAAACATGTCATGTTTTAACTGTTAGAGATTTGGAGATCAGACAAAGCACAATCTTTGCATATACTTTTGGGTTATTCAAGAAAATTCAGAAGAAATGTAAGTTTATGTGTCCAGCAGCCCTCTAAAGTTAAGGTTTAAAGTAAAAAAATAATTCCATCAACCAGTTTTGGATGCAAAGGAGGTCATTTTTGTTACTGTGGTATCCAAACAAGTATCTATTACTGAATATGTCTTTTACTAGTCTGATTTCTTGCTCACAGCGATTGAAGAGCATGCTAAATCTTCACACAGAAACCTTCATTTTTTCACAAGACCTATTTATGAAATAATGGAGCTTCTGAGCAAAGCAAAATCTTGTATATATATGCCAAACATGCTTATCAAGGCAACTACTACCCTCTAGTGTTTGTCAGCTAGAGTTTTAAGAACTGGCAGAGAATGGTCTTTTTCAGATAGATACATAGTTCCAGTGATATACTAGCATTCCTACAGGCATAACAGGTCCACAAAATAAAATTTTATCGCCCACTCATCTAATTCATTTTGGCCTTCCAACAATTTTAATGGTTTGCAGAAGTGACCCAACAACTCAGGGCTGAGGAAAGCATAACAGCTTACCTTTTTCTTTTCCTTGACATCATATAAGGCCAAACTAGCAAATATGGGTTCAATTTCGATCTCGAACCTTCAAGGGAAGAAAAAAAAGAGCAGGTCAGCAGAAAGCAGCAGTTAAATTAAAGGGCTAAAAGGCTTTTTTTCCTGAAAAAGGCTGTCCACCACTTACTTCAAGGACAAGCACTTGACGAGTAGCCTCTGGCCAAAGTGTTCTTTAGGTACTTCAGGCACACAGTGGCGCTCAATGGGTTCCTCCTACACAGCCAAAGAGGAGTTCACATGCAAATATTTGTTACAGCACAAAACAAGGATTATTTGTATGCTAATGCTTTAAATCTAAATTTAATTATGAAAGAGAAAAATACTGGCATCCTTAAAATGGTTTTACACACAAAGGCTAAGCTATTTGGTTTCACTACACTGTAACCCATGTTTTTTGACAAAATAATATAAAATGCAATGTTTTTATTCAATAAAGACTTGTTGAAAAATATGTTCCGGCAAAATAAAAATGTAAAATGTACCTCATCAAGGGCAGGATGTAGAGCAAATAGTTCTCGGTGGCGGTTGGCCTTGCGTTGCTCTTCATTGTGCCTGTCAATCTCCTCATTGGGGGCACGGTCGAGGAGGTGAGGAAGGAGGGCGTCTGGGAGGGAGTTCTTTAAGTCAAAGATGCTGCAGGCCCAGCTGCCACGTGGGGTGTCATCTATAGACATCGACCGTCGCTTCAGATCATCCTGCAAGTCAAAATCCACATCACTGTCATATGAAGTCACATGCTGTGCATGTTTGTAAGCCTGCATATGAAAATATGTAAAATCATCCAAATAGATAGATAGTTATTCACAATTTTTCAAAAGGATATCAAGAGCACAGACATGTAAGTACATCAACAAATGAGAGATTAGCACCTGGTCATCCTGGTAGTTGCTGTTGTCTGGCAACTCATCTGCTTCAAACACTTGTTTGGGCAGGCCTTTCTGACGCTCCTTCTGCTTGTCCAGGGTGTTGGGATTAAAGCCTGTGCCAAGCTTATGGTACCTGAGAGAGTAAGCGGTAATGTAAGACACTTTCATCAACTTAATACTAATGTAATGTATTTTTTACTACTTTACAAATACATCACTTAACTGACTGAATGTGTAATTAGTTAATGAAAGGGAGATTTCTAATCAGGAAAGACTTACTTTCTGTTGACAATGGCCCAGTCTTCTGTGTAGGATCTGACACAGTCTCTTACATGAGCGTCAGTGTCCCTGTTGACAGACAAGCCCCATCAATCAAACAAGCTTTATTTCGATAGGGGGAGTCATGCTTAAAAATGAATTTGTCTTGGTGAATAAAGATGACAAGCTACAAGACTGATGTCATTTAATCTTTGTGGCACATACCACAGTAAAGCATCTGGTCTGAAATACCAAACACCACAGCTAAAGAGTAATGACGTCAAGCTCAGAGGTCTTTGATGATTACACATGCTGTGCAGATTTGACGGTAATTAAGAACTGCTATAATTAATTCTTAGAACCCACCACATTAAGAGCTACCCACTCTGGTTTCATAAATTAGTTCACTGGCTGATCAGACCTACTCTGCAATGTCTTTAAAAAATGACAACCTTTTCTTGAAGTCAATAAAACCTACAGCAAAAGAGCAATTAAAGTTAAATACTGTATAAACACATTAAAAAAACAATCACTATAATATATAAAGCAGGGGTCTCAAACTCATTTAAGGTAGGGGGTCGGATTTGCTCCAATGAGACGTCCTGTGGGCCGGACAATTTTTTAGCAATATCAATATGACCAACGACTGATATATAGGCAGCTGTAATGTTTATGAAGAGAAATTATCAAATATTAGATTCAGGTACCATTTAATGAGTGCTGCATGTTTGCACACAAAAGGGTTAATTTGCTACTTTAGAAAGAGAATTTATTTACAAGTAATCTAAACAGGTCAGGCAAAAATGTGCTGTCCTCGTAACATATGACAATTTTAACAGATGTTAACGTTTTAGAATCCACTGATGATGAATCTTCAAGACTGGAATATTCATTATAAATATACATTCAGCATGACTGTTCATAGCTTTAAACCAGCAACCTGTTCACAAAACCTGATCCTAGCCCTATTTCACCTGACCTGGAATCAGTGCACAGAGTCCAGAGGGGAGAATGAGAGAGAGAAAGGAGGGAGGGAGAGGGAGAAAGAGAGAGAGAGAGTGAGGATCCCACAGAGATTCAGCGCATTGCTGCACTATTACTGTTTATAGAGCTGTAAACCCTCACCTGCTGAGTGAAAACTTGACTTGAAACATACGTATGTATGAGCCCTGCATTTGTTCCTTTGCAGGCCCACTCTATCTGAATCCCCCTGACATTCCCTCACACGTGATGAACTTGGCCATCTCTGTGCATATTTTAGCGCTGCATCAAGACTAAACATGCTGACCTCTCATGTCATAGGACAGCCTGTGCCCAGATTAGGATTAAATGTTCAATTATAAAGTATTGTTTTTATCGTTATAAGGGGAATTTTTACCATTTGATAAGACCTTCTAGTTAAAAACACCACAGGGTTTATAAACAATGCCTGTTTAAACTTAAGTGATCAAAACCACAATTTCACTTCTTGTTGACATAAAATGTAATCGCATGTAAATAGCATTAGTTGATACTAGTCTAGGATAACATATTTTAACAACGAGGGATTTAAATCAGTCGGGAGATTGAACTGAGCAGAAAGAAATACAATGTCTGCGTTTGTGGCTGACGGACAATTACGCAGGGAAAACATATGTCATCCTGAGCTAAGCTGTTTTAATCCCACTCAGGGGAAGTTTGGTTTGACAAGGCAAAAACCTCTGGATGCCTTTATAGACTTATTCAAACTCCTATCCATTTCTCTGACCCTTCCTGTCACATCAGTGAGCTGTGATCGCAGGTCCTCATGTCTGCGTCGTTTAAAGCAGGGGTTCTTAAACTTCTGGGGGCTAGGGACCCCTTACAGGGCAGAACATTTTCCAAGGACCCCCACATAACTCTCATGCTGATTAAACATATGTTAACTGCCATTTGCACGCCTAGATGCTGTATTTTAAACTCTTTAACCTAAATACAAGCTCTTGTCCAATTGAGAGTGGCTTCTTACTTTTTGCATTCCTTTGAGCAGCCAAATAAGAAGCCCTCTGGGCTTTTTCTGAGGTTGTGGTCAGGTTCACCATTAATGCTTATTCATATTATTGATAGAATATGAATTGAGCCTTTTGTTGGCTTTAAAGCTGCAGTGTTGTTAACTGGCAGCAGAAACTGGTTGATTTTTGTAACTGAGGATGTAGTGTGCATGTGTAGAAGGTGCGGGCCGCACTAACACTACATTTTGATGTCAAGTGGAGGGCCACAAAATAACTTCCCACAGGCTGCAATTGGACGTGGGCCATGAGTTTGAGACCCATGATAAAAAGCCTCCTGTATCCAGTATCTACTGCAATGCCGTAAGCAAAGCTTATAAGATAGAGTTAGCAGCATGAAATCATGGACTTGTAGCAATAAGGCTAGAACTAAAATTTACATCAAAGCGAGAACCAAGTCATCAACAAAAAAGGACAAATGATTGACATATTTTCAAATTCTTTTTATTTATAAGTGCTCTTAAACTAATGTGAACATTCAGGCATTTCTAATGATGAACACATTGTCAAATTCAATTCTTTTTAACCAGTTTTGATTCAGAATAGTCATAAGATATCTTGATTTATCTACAGACTAAAGTTTCTTTAATTTGTTTCACAATTCAGATTGCTTTTATGGCTCTTATCTTAAATGATTTAAGTTAGTTTAACGTTTTTATAAGAGACTAAAAAGGTGATTAGTAAAGAATTCTTCAGCATGTTTGTCCTCCCTGTTTTGCCTACTTGTTATAAATAATACATTTTACCAACACTTGTTCTACAGATCTAATGAAATACTTGAAATACTCCAATGACAAAAGTAACAAAAATAATGGGTCAACAATGTACTTAACTCTACATCTGTTTATATCGCTAACATTTCAACACTTACCCTTCCTCTGGGACAGCTTGTGCCACTGTGCGACACTCCCTTGGCGTGTAGATAACTTCAATATCATCCGGAGGAAACTCAATCAGATCTCTCAGAGGACCTGACTCAACGATGGGCGGGTGAGTGATGAGGTACTCCTCAAAATCCACTGGCTCCACCGCCTCTGTGAGGGGGACCTGGTATCAGATGAGAGCAATGGAAGAAGTTTATTAGTTATGAAGACATAATCAGCTGCTTAGTTTTCCTTTCTGAACCTAATCTAATTTCTAATTCTATAGAAACACCTTGAGGGAGAAAATTATTTTGTTTATATCGAAGCCTTGAAAGAAAAGGTTCCCAATTCAAACTGTACAGAAAGAAGCGGAGTTATGCTTGCTTCAGACACCCAGGCCTGTTTTGCTGCATGCAGCTACTGCATGTGTCCGCTCCAGCTTGCAACGCTTTCATACCAGGGACATGTGTGCTGTTTGTAGGCTGCATCTCCCTGCTGTCACATCCCTGTCTTTCTTCATTAGTTCTATCTCAATAAATTTCCCTAAAAGAGACCTGATTTATTGCATAGCCAAACTGAGCCAGGAAATTTTTAAAATAAAAGCATTCTGTACTCATGAGGGGATTTTCTCCCATTGGTTTCTCCACAGAAATGCTAAACTGGACTTTTGCTTTGAAAAGCACAAACCAGAAGTGCATTTATTCTGTATCTATCTTGCCTGTGACATATTTCATAAACATGTAGACAGAAAGCTTCATCGAAAGTTAAAATTTAGTGAACAACTTTATTACTCAGGCATATTTTGGCTTGTGTCCTTCATTAGGGCCATCAAGAAACAAATATCAAACATTCCACAGATATGGACATAGATTCAGTATTAACAAGGTGAATATTACAATCATTGTCCTGTCTATGATGGCTGACACAGACATATGGCTCACAGAAGAAATAGGCAAGCCTTTAATTCTCTAGATCTGTGAGAGACGCAGCACTCAAACAGACAGTCTAAATGCCCTGACTTATCAACATGCAGGCCTAAATGAAAATCAAGCTGTGTCACTTTCTAGATGGAAATTTTACAACCATTTTGTGATTTACAGATAGCATTTATCATTCATCTCCAGGGGATGATAAAATCATCTTATGTATATATATATTCTATTAACTGGAAAGTACAATCAAGATAGAGCTGTATTTACGGTAATCATTACAGACTAGATACAATGGCAAAAAAAGAAAACTGTGTTATAACAAAACATTAATTTAAAATGTGTTTACCAACACGTTCTGTGAAAACAAAATGCAGTTTTAAAATTACTGATCTTGTAGAATAATGTTGTACTACACGGTACCTCATCACAGCTATTTAAAGGACAGACAACTTTTTCTTCTCTATCTCTGGACATCAATGCATACATCCAAAATATAACATAATTCCAACAAATTTAGAGAAAAAGGCAGTTCTAGTTTGTGGCTTATCTGTATTTCCAAATAAGACACTTAGTTCTAAGAAAGATGTGTCCATGGTTTGGGCTTTTTTTTTATTTCCTTAAAATGATGAACATAAACAGATTAAGTGTGCCACTTCAAGCTTTGACTAATGGTTTCACGGGTCTTAGACTGCTTCCAAATGACAAACCCAGGGGAAATATTTTGATTCAGTAGCTTCAGTGTGCGTGCAAGTGTGGATGTGCATGACGTTCTGTCTTTCCCCTCCTGAGGAATTTGAACACAAATACCTTTCACAGTTTAATTAGAAGCCAACTGTAGCCTAATTAAATGAGGGGAGGGGGGCATTTGCTGTTGTTCTGGCTCAGGGCTTCTGTGGGTCAATTTGCACCACCCCTTTAACAAACACTCTGTGTGGCCTCATACATCTTAAGCCCTTCTAAGGCTGAAGCAAAGACTACTTGTGGTTTGCAAGCTGATTAATGGTTCAAAATTGAATCATGGCATTACAGAGACATAAGCAGCCTTTCAAATGACCTCCATCTCAACAGAAAAATGACATCTCTCTCTCTCTCTGTCATGTGGGAATATCATGGCAAACACTGACCAGTGTGGCAGGCATTTTTAATATCCAAGCTGTTTAAGTGACTGAGCTTTTCTTATTCCGCCCAAAAACTGCACCCAGCTCAATTGATAAGATACACAGCACATGTGTTTGGATAGATATGAAGATGGTGGAACTGCAATTTAATGGTGAATGAGGATCGGCAAAGACTCGCTCCAAGATTAATAAAGTACTTTCCACAGTAAAATACCTGTTACCAAAAGCAAGGCTTATCAAGCTGAGTTGAACTGTACCTTGTAGTGAAAATGTGTAATGATACACTTTGGCCTATCAATAACTCTTTTAACTACTTACTGTGTTAGTCGTTGTGGCCCCTGCATTGAGGTTTTTGAAGAGTTGTGGTGAGCCCCCATACTGGCCTGCTATCTGCTTCCTGACCTCTGCTGCCACAGTCCTGCAGAGAGAAATAGAGCAAAGATGAAGAAGAGTGAATATATGAATACAACCTGGTTTCAAACGTCTGCATAATGCTCCAAAAACTACACCAAGTTGTTTTAATGGTAATTTGAGTTTATAATCCGGGAGAAAGTAGCAAACAATACTGAGACAATATTTGTGCATAGTGGTGATGAATTCATTCATTATTAATTAAACTCAGCTTTGAAACTTAAACATTTATACAAAAGAAAAACGTTGAATTTCATATCCTGACATGCATCTAAAGTCAGCAGATTCACGATGTTTGATTTTTGCCAGGGATGCACACATTTTCTCAAACAAATTACATTTATAATGCATAAATACAAGTATCTGATAAAACCATAACTGTTCTTAAATTATTTTAATTGTATTATTAGAAAGTTTTCATTACCCCCTACTTTTGTCATCCTTATTTATGTCAAAATATCACCAAACTGAAGACTACTTTGTACAGGCTACTTTGACTTCATTCTTATATGCGAGGCTAACATCCTGCTGTAAAATGATATTGAGTGCAGTATCTGCAATGTTATATGGGCTTGGTATCAGCAGCAATACCCAATACTGGTAACGGTATCAGTTATAATATTTTCCCAATATCTAGTATATATAGTATAGTATAGTATAACGATATCTCCAAACTAGTTTTTCCTGAAATGGATATTGATACTCATGTAGACAAGGTTTTGACTAAAAATCCACAAACTTAATGCTTGCAATATAAAGTAAAGCAAAGTAATCAGTAATGTTTTTGGGTATTCAGTCTTCATTCAATCTTAATTTATAACTGTATTTTTCTATCATTTTTAAAAGCCCTATCTGTGAAAGAAATACAATATTAAGAAACTAACTTTACTTCCTTAACTCAAGAAATGATCTATTTTACTGATTATTTTGCATGTAAACCATCTATTTATCCTACTGTTATCAAGTCAAATAGTTTCTACAGTTAAAATTAGCACCAAGAAATGCTAAATCTCTCAAATCGCAGAGACATTTTGCATTATGTTTCAGCATCAAACTGACTAACAACGATCCCAATCCATCTCTTAGAATCTTAAAATTTCTTGTGATTTTTCAATAGTAATTTCTATGATATGCAAATCCTTTAATGCCAATATGCTGGCTGTCAATATAAGCAGAAATCTTCATATCTGCTGACTCCACTAATTTACATTTTAGGATATTATCCACTGATATCAATGTGTGCCAATAATATTGTGCAAGACCTGCACAGTGATCCATAGAGGAGAATAATATCAAAGTTTTAAGATAAAGGTAAACAATCAAGTTAGATGCGGGAAGGATATTTGTCACAATAACATGCCTGACAGTGAAGATATATAACACTAACTCAAGTACTTGAAAGTAATTTAAAATGATTTATTCAAATATTTAAGACATATATTTAACCTTTCTGCTGCAATCCTGAAACATAAAAGGCCAAATAATGCACCCATTTAGCAGTGGCAGTTGCTTTCTTTAGAGAATAGGGAAAAGCAGCATTTAAAGGAAAGGCTGATAGTCTGCATTAACAATGTACTGTAGGATATTCAATTTGGAGTTTACTGCAATTCAGACAAACTACAGACAAATATCAGAGAATATCTCTGATTGAGTTTTACATGTCTACCTTTCCTGTCTTGAGCTTTCAAAACCAAGGGAGATGAACATCAAATACAACACTTCCTAACATGTTTGGATTTTCAGTTTGAGGCTCTGTTCATAGCCTTACATTTTCATTTATTTCTGACAGTCCCTTGTTGCAGCAAAACCAAAAAGAAAGAAATAAAAACCTGCGGATATCAGCGGTCAGCACTAATTTTCTAAACTACTGCAAGTCCCCTGCACAAACACAGGCCCTTTAAATCACATCAAGCCCCTTAACAACTCAGACACCCTTTCCTTGAACAGAACAACAACGCTGCAGGATGCCAAATGTGATAGAAACAAATAACAAAGAATAAGAACTAAGGATAAAAGAAAGGTGGAAAAAGACTCAAGGTTATGTCACATAGCCAACACAGAGACTATCAAACAATAGTGATCTTTATTACACTTCTTCCATAAACAACCACAAGCTTTGTCCTTCTGCTCTATATTCTAAAAGCAATATCAAAACAGCTACTCTGAAGGTTGCTTGAAACTCTTGGACATAATTACAGTAATAATCAAGAATTAGGTAGGATTCTGTCAGCAAGTTTGCTGAGCCACAAACCTCCAAATGAAACCTGGTTTCCCCAAAGCCACTAAAGTGCTGAGTTCATCAGCTCTGCTACATCTGATCATGAGAAATACTGTACACAAACAAAAGGCTCCTTAAGCCTAGGGCCAGGTTGCAAGAAAGAGAAGGTTTAAGGATATTACTCTACCCAGGAAAGCAAAATGAAAGCTGCATGGTCCAACATGCCAGGTTAAAATAACATGATATTGTACTGTCTTGCAGAGGTTCAGTGGCCTCTGCAGTGCAGTGTAGCCACTACTGGGGAAAGGCAAAGGCACAAACATTTCTGAGTCCTTCTAACTAGATTTTAGCTTAGCCCAATTCACAGCACAGTTGAAAAACTACATTAAACAAACATTTATTTGTGATTCCCTCCTTAAGATTAAAAAACAATGACTCTTGGAAAAAAAATGGTTGGGACTGAGAAACTCTACAAAGAAAAAAAAAAACATTTTGCTGGAGCATAAAGTTGACACTTCTATGCAAAGCCAGTGGTGATTTAGTCACTAAATTTGCCCCACCATGTTACATAGGCTAACTCACTTCATTACTAATAGTTTAAATGCTGACAAAGGAACCACAGTGAAACCTCTATCAATGCAAAATAAAATTACAATTTAATACAACAAGAACATATGCAAAATTAAACATTTCAACTGATCCCACAACCTGAAAAATTAGAAAGAAAATTTAACCTTAATATTTATGTGGACAAATTAACTACCTAAATTTACAGCGAGGGGATACAATACCAGAGACGATAATATCTACGCTCTTAAACAATGAACAGTCATACATTTTCCTCTTTTTAGGGCTTTAGTACTTATCTTCACTGGAATTGTATCATTAAATTGTTGCCATTTCTCTTTGCTTCATTTCAAACAAGTAGTTTGTAATCTTGAAATTATTTGATGGCATAATTCTCTAATTTAAAAGCAATATCACAGTTTTTGATCTACTCCTTATGGGCAAAAACCAGTGATGTGTGGTGATTTCTGTTACTGTGAATTAAAAAAAAAACAAATATTGAAGTGTACCTACTGTTCATGACTTAAAGCTCCTGCGTCTCCCTTCTGCTATAAATGCTTAGAATAGTAACTCTGTTTGTCACATCCTCTCCTCTGAAACTAGAATATTTATTAGTTATAAAGGACTGTTCCTTCTAACAATAAAATCACCTTCAGCCTTCTTTCTTTTAATCTTTAAATTATCAAGGGCTGCTGACAACTAACTGGGCTTCATCTGAACAGCCAAATTGTATGACTGCATGGCCAACATAATTGATGCTCTGTCAGATAGGTCAAATGTTCACATGATGATGAGTGAATGCTTTTTTTTTTTTTCTTGTTCATTATCTGCCAAGCATTTTTGTGTTGTCATTAATGCAAATGTTTATATCCTGTAGACGCCAGTGTCTGGTCAAGTCCATGTTTATATTCCAGTACTTTGATGTGGTTCCTGTTCATGGGAACTGAACTGCAACATAAATACATACTCCTCCAGCTAAAACAATAACCAAGAAATCCTGTGTGAGTTCAGTAGCTACTACTTTAGAATCATTACAAAAATAATTAACAGAAAATTGATATTAGCATGGGTTTTAACTTGTCTTTTTATCTTTTAAAATGCAAATAAAAATGGCAGATTGTTCTTGCACATTATTATTGGCATAAAAATGTCTGCCAATGTTTACAGCTGATAAATAGACTGCACATATTGGTATAGCTAGTTAGGAGAACTAATTTGGACTTAAAGGTTTGAGCTTTGTTAAAAGGGGGGCACGTTTTTGAGCTCAGCTGAGCTCTCTGTCAGTCAGCAGGTCGTTTCAGTGCTGTCTGTAGCTCTCAAATAGGAGGATGCAGCTTAGTTTTACTGTTACACTCAAAGAAAATACAGTACAGCAAGAATAAAATGTAAATGTCATCCATGGGATAGGGGTGAGTATCAAAATCTGGTACCAACATGGTACCGGTACCTTCACATCTGATACCAACTGGACGGAAATACTACACAGATTTTGATGATTCATTTCAGCACCCCACCACCCTAACACAAACTTCCTATGGGAGTTTGTGTTAGGGTGGTTGGGTGCCTCCCATAAGGCCAGAAATGGCTTATGGAATCTGTGCAATGTTTGTCGATTGCTTTATTTCAGCAGAGCATGAACATCTTAATCATTTTGCTGTCCAGAGCAATGTCTGTGGTCTGCATAAGTTCTTTTTACTGAGGATACAGTCACACTGACTGACACTTTTACTTTATTGTTTGTCTCTGACACAACACCACTACAGGAATTTTGATTGAGCCTTTGATAAAGAAGTTCCACCTGATTCCTTCTCTTATCCTATGCCCTATAGGCATCTTTAAAAAATATTTTCCTGAATCACTCACAGAACTGAAAAGCTTTTATTCACCCACTGACTTTAATACACTTTCTTCCAGTTAAAAGTACCAATTCAGGCATTGTTTGGGCACATGCACCATTTACAAAGTATTGATTTAGCATCAGTATTGGATGAAAACAAAACAACACCCAGCCCTACCAAGAAAACTATTTTCCTTTTTTTGTTATTACTGAATATCAATCTTCAGAGAAAAAGAATGCATGTATTTTTTATGTTGGAATTGACGTTGTTTGCTTTGTTTTATATGTGTGTTAAAATCAATCACCCTGTCACAACACAAGTCACCACAAAATTCTAGTACAGGAGACAATTAGTGATCTTTACAATGAATAATAAACAATAAAAATGGTGGGCATATCTCAGTGTGAGCTAAAATTACTTCAGCAATATTGGCATAATGGACATCTGCAAAACTTCAATATCTTGTATCACTAAAATTGATGAAAATGACTGTAAAATGAGAGTAAAATTGTATTTGATTCAGTACAGATGTTTGACATAAATTATGAGGAAAAAATCTATCGAACAGGCAAATAAAATTGTTTTGACTAATTGCTGCAATGACTTGACTTTGAACTAAGTGAGCAGCAATAACAACAATTAAACCTTTATTAAGCTGTGGCAAACGAAAGTCCATTTTAACACGGTCTTTTTCTTCATCTAAGTTGTTCATCGCCTGGGATGATGGTATTTGACAGCTAGCACAAAGCCCTTTGTTAAAGAGATTACTTTGATCCGTCTGAGGGGCGGAAAGGAGATTATAATGTCGCTGTTTGATAGCTATTGTGGAAGGCTTTTTCCAGTCTTACTGTACTACAATTATCTCTATTGTCAATGCTTTGTATCTTAAAATATAACTCTACGAAGTTGAGTCACATCTCTACCAGTGCTACTAGCAACCCATCGTTAGCTACAGTATGCAGGATGGCTAGCTAACTGTCCAAAATTAACGGTTCGTCCCTCTTAGTGCGGATAATTACTGAAATATAACTGCTGCTCAGTCCGGACACGTTTATTACAACGCTATAACATATTCCTTCTTTGTGAGCACTCAATGGGTAAAAAACAGAGTCGCAGCTAGCTGTGTCGCTGTCTGTCTGGGTGGGTCTGGGCATCTTTCTGCCGATATGGCTAACAAGCGGCTAGCATGTAGCAGCCAGGCCTCCTCCATAGGGTTCCCTCAGCAGTGCTGTGAGGACGACCCATATAAAAGCAACAAAGCCCTCCGTGTTCTCTTCTACAAGCTCATATCAAGGTTTTTAAGTATTTACCTGCTGATTTTTTGGGCGAAGGCGCGGCGTTCAGCCATGGCAGTGGCCGCTGATGTGCTTTTAACGGAATTCCCAGGCAGGCTGCAGGCAGACTCCGGTTTCCACTCACTCACTACGGCCACAGGGAAAACGGGGAAAACGGGAGAATGGATTCATTACCGTAATGACGGTAACAGTGCGCAACAGAACACACCCAATAAAACAGCCAATGCACTGCACTAATTGGAACCAACTGAAGGTTTTCAGAGCAGAATTTCAAGATTTACCGTAATACTCACCTATAACAATGTTATATATCTTAATAAATATGCCTTTTTGAACTGGTAATGTCAACACTTGCTTGAAAATGGACACTGTACATTGAAAGCAAGACAGTAAACTTCATAATGTGTTTTTGTTTGTTTTCTTTAATGATTTTCTGGGGGTCCCATACATATGTCTTGCTCACCAGACAGCATAACTAAACAAAGAGCAAAAACAGCTCCTCTCGATGAATTAACAAAAAACATCTAAAATAAATTGGCTATCAAATTACAGACACGCACAGAAATTCACGGTGCCAAAGAGTTGCAAGTTATTAGAATTAACGGGTAAATATACCAACATAATATGTTGTTGCCTTTCCAGTGTAGTATCTGTACCATACCCCTGTGGTCGCCTCCTCTATTTGTTTGGTTCACTTAATTTAAATGATAATAATGATATTAATGACATCAACGCGTCTGGAAAAAAAGATTTTTACACAACTATGAATTTCATATTATCTTTGAGACAAATGTCATTTTCCTAGAGTTTACCGGTTTAGAGTTATGTTAATGATAAATAAACCGATTTTTATATGCTTTTGCTTACCCCATGGAAGAGCAGGAGGGAAAAAAATAAAAAATTTTAATGTACGAAAATAATCCCTAAATCTCAATCTCATAACGTTTTATCACGGTCTTGTGAAATTCCTGTAGATCTTTCCTGTATGACAAAAAAATGCGACCCAATTTTCGAAAACATTTCAATCATAACCCAATATTTCTTAATAAAAAAAAAAATAGGCTATTTATATTTGAAATGAAGTAATAGACGTGATAAAACAAAGACATTGAAACACACGCCCAAAAGAGCACATCACAGACTTTTGCCAACTAGTTTTCTCCAGGCATACATCTGCAACCAACCGAAACGCTTGTCGACCCACTTTCGGGTCTCGTCCCACCAGTTCAGAACCAAGGGTTTATAAGACACGCCTTGCACTACAAGAAATATATAATGTACAGAAGCGACATGAATTAAAAGTTTTGCTTGAAAGCAAGCATAGCTGAGCTTGTGACAGCTCGAACAGCCTTTTTCTCAACGATGGGAGATTGTTTTTTTTTATCAGGGTGGATCCCCCAAAAACAGAGCATTTATTCTAAACAGGGTAAATGTATTGGTATTGAACTATAGAGTAAATCAAGCCTAAGCAGAGCTGACGCCGCATTCAGATCCCGCGAGATCACACCGCGAGATCACATGATTTCACCTCTACTTCCTCAGTGTAAACATTGGTGGTCGCAGGGTAGTGTTATGTTTCACAAACTCTTTGTATAACTCTAATGTAATAAAATGTGATTATTTAACTTTAAACGAAGCTTTATAGCGACCGTGCGCGGGGACGCCGCTGTCACTATTGCTCCAAGGTAACAACGGGCTTATTTTTACGATAGTTTGCGTTATTTTGCATTTTTAGTGACAGTGCTAACCACTGGTGTAACGGTTTATGAAGTGACCGTGTTAACTTGCTACTTCAGTCGAATGCGTCTGGTTGTCGTAATTACATAGATTTTGGAAACATAAAAAACATCGCGAAATATTATTTAATTAAGTTGTCATTGTTAAAACGTTGAAAATATCCTCAGTAATTCAATGCGCAACTGAAACACGGGTCGTTCGCGAGCACTATAAGTTTCCAACATCTGTTATAACTACGACAACACAAGGCTCATCCGACTGAAAGTCTCCAGTTAATATAGTCACTCGTTGAACCGAAACACCGGCATTTACTTAAACTTTTATGTGTGTTAACTATGTGCTGCAGGGTTTAATAGCTGTGTGGGAATGGGTTTCATCCCTTACTGGCCTAAATGGAGAATAAAGGGAGCGACGAGGTGGAAAAATTGAAGACAAAGTTCTTGTCAGCGTGGCACAATGTGAAGTACAGTAAGTAACTTTGCCTGAGGCTTATCCACACTCATACACACACTAGCTAATCATGCTTTAGTCTTTCTGTGCACTGTATTTCTATCGCTTTGTGTGTCAGTGTTACACTGTTTATTGTGCAGAATCAGTTACGTCTTTTTCATCCGTGGTTCCCAACGGGGCGAGCTTTTGGACCTAGCATCACTTTCATAAGAGACCATGACCTAAATTTCTGAGAATGAGCAAGCACTTCTATCTATTTGTGAAATATAAATTTGAGGAAATGAAATATATAAATATGTATGTCTACTAAGGGTTTTTATAAATCATAGACTTCTTGTCATATTTTTTGCAGGCACTTATTTGTGACCCACTTGTGGGTCTTGGCACACCAGTTAAAAAACCACTCATCTAAAGCTCTTCTAAAACTCACTTTTACAGACTTGCTTTATTATGATGACCCCTTTGTGACCCCTTTGAATGCTTGAAATTTGTCTTTACCATTATTTTGTTTTACTGATCTTTAACAGTGTATCCATTTCTGATCATTTCTGTCCTTCCCCACAGTCCCTTTTCTCTTTATTTAATAATCTATATCTAAATCATCTGCTTTTTATGGTATTCTGTTCATTTTTCCTGTTATTTGAAGTTGTCATCATTTTATAATCTGCTAATCTGTTCATCATATTTTAAAATTTTATTTGTTTTTTATTTTCCATTTTTTTTTCATTTCAAAGAGTTTTTTTGCCGACGATCTTTTGAGACCTGTGTGTTCTATTCATTTCCTATACATTTCTCTGTTGATCTTCTATGTTTGCATACTTTTCTCACCTTTTGTTAAAATTATCAACTACTGTGCTTGAGCTGACTGATGATCTTTATGTTACTCTCCTACCTTTGCTTTGTAATGAATAACACTTTAAGAACATGTTTTTGAAAATGCTGTATAATTAAGTTATTATGCCTTCACTGAAATAGAATAACTACCATCAGTGGAACAAGATAACAACCTTAGTTACAAGCTGCATTAATAAAAACAAGCATCATAATTCAATGAGACAACTACCGTATGTTGTTGAGTCAGCCCTTAAAATAGGCCTTTGTCATACTGTCCACATTGTAGTTTTTCAGGTCACCCAGGCTCATGTTTGTGTTTACTTACAAACGACACAATGGCTGTTTTCCTGCCCTTTATGTTACAGGGAACGGAAGAAAACCGAGCCATACTATTTAACAGAGTGTGGATGGTTGTTTCTTTTCAGCCATCAGCTATGAAATATTGTTTTTCATTGTGTCTCTTAGGTTGGGCTCTGAAATTAAAGACTTCATTCAGCAGGAATTCCCCGGTGTTTCTTCTTGGAAAGTGTTACCACTTCAAGGTGGAAGGTACTGTCTATTTGATTATTTTTCTTCTTTCTTTAACCTACATTTACTCAGGTTTGTCCAATTTAAATCAGAAATCCCATTCACATGGGAAACCTGGCCTATATAAGCTGCATTACACAGTTTCATCAAGGAAAAAGCAAACATGTGCAGAAGGTTAACCCAAATGAAATGGTCAGTAAAGCATGTACTCACAAACAACTTGGACTTAAAAGATTCCATCAGAGATTTTACGACATTGGGTATTAAAATTAGAGATCAGTTTGTAGCTGTTTCCATGCAGCAGGCGAAGAAACCTGGAAGCTTTCTTTGTCAGTTCTGCCAAGATTTTAGGAACAACAAATCTCCAGAGAATGAAGGTTTGGTGTTTCAGTCCTACAAAATTAATCATAAGTAAGGATAAATAAACTGGAATCTTTACTGGTATGGCTTTGTTAAAAAAAAAAAACACATCCAAGTACATAGGCTTTACATCAGTTTAAAAAGGAAAATCTCAATTAAAATACGTGTTTTTGTGTACCTCAGATGAAGACAGTCCTATTGAAGCCTGCTATGAAACTTCAGAGGAGGATTTTGTCATGGGGAACGTGGATGATTTCCGCAAAGATTTCACATCCAGAGTGTGGCTCACCTACAGGGAGGAGTTCCCTCCTCTGCCTAGCTCCAACCTGACCTCCGACTGCGGCTGGGGCTGCATGCTAAGAGCAGGGCAGATGATGCTTGCTCAGGCTCTCATGCTGCACTTCCTGGGTAGAGGTAAGTAGAAAAACAGCCCAGCATCCAAATTACATTAACACTGTTTCAATGGCTAAGATAGCTGTTATTAAGGTACAAAAAACCTGACCACATAGTCCCAAAGAAAACACGTATTTGAACAAAAATAGGCACCCATAACTGTGTATCTGGCTGACTTAAAAATCATTGTATATGTAAGCAAAGATGGACTAGAGAGTGTTTTTAATTTATCATTTTTATTCTAAGATTTTCCAACCATGAGTTATTTTCCCCTTGTTTTAAGAACTCAGACTCTTCACTGAAAATATAGAGAAGCTTTGTTGTCAAAAACTGTCTCAGTGTATGCAATCAATGTTATTATTAAAAAACAATCAATTTAGTTTCAAAAAGGCTATCACAGTGATATAAATACCTCAAATATGCACACAACTTCTCCCACTTTGGTAAATAGCTGTGACATCCTGAATCCTCACTGAATTCTTGGCAGCACTCAGAACTAGCAAGGCAGGTCTACTTCCTGCTGAAATATTTATTTACTTTTAAAGGAGTAGAACAGACAGAAAGGTTTATTCAATAATTCAGCAGTAAGTGAGATGGTTTTAGTTGTTTTCGTTTGTAGTTGTCACCTTTCATTTTGTAAATCTTGCACAGAAATAACATGTCTCCATAGGAAAATATGATCCATATAATCTGGTTTGTAGAGAAAGTTATCATATAGGTCCTTTGCAGACGGGGAAGTAGTGATTTCTGCAAAGAGAAACACACCATAAAGGTCAGGTTATTAACTGTTCTTGACTATGCCCAGCTTTCATAGTGCAAAAATAAAAATATTCATTGCCCTTAAGCTACTTTTGTGTCCTGAAAGCAGTGAAATGTTCAGGCAAAAATAAAAAAGTTGGAAGAAAAAACTCAGAGAAAAGGTAGCAGGCAAGACTTACAAAAAGCCTCCATCTAAAGCCTGGGTGTGGTCAGTTTCCACAAAGTGGTCCAGTTTGTTTCAGTACAGTTTTGCCACGGTTTAGCCCTGATCTTGCCCGTGGTTTCTCAGCTGATGTCCCCCCACCTTCGTCTGTTGTGACAGGAAATCTGTCTCTTTTAAGAGATCTGGATCATTTGGCACAGCTCAGTAGAGCTGGTTGTTTGGCTTCAGAACGGCTTTTCATTTGGTACCATGTTGGCTTTTTAAATGTGCATTAAATAAAGGCAAAGGCTGAAAGAAAGGAAACTGGCACTCAAATAGGAACTAGCTGCAGTGGCTTACCTTAAAGAAAGTTTTTGTAGGATAGACTCATTCATAAATAGCAAATCATCAATCAGTCACTTACTCAACAAGTTTCCTTTGGTTGATAGTAAAACCATGTTTCAATTAAAAACATGTTTATGACAAAATGAGGATTTTTTTATATGTTAAAGGGGCTCAACTAGGAGCAGTATATCATATAATTCTGTATACATGCCAAGGCTATTGGAGTTAACTGAAAATAACTAAATAATTAAAACTAAAATTCATTTAGTTAAGTGAAACTAAAATAACAACGTTAAAAAATATGAAAACGAACTTAAACTGTGTCATCTGCTTATTAAAGTAACTAAAATTAAAAAGAAATAGCAACAAATAATCCCTAGTTTTAGTCTTTGGCACAAGCATACTAACTGACATGTACACCAAAGCCTGGGAAATGTAAAAGGGTTAAATTTGATGGGTAATGAGTTGTATTCAAATATCAAATTACAGTAAATGAAATTAAAAAGTGAAAAGTTGTCTATGTTATATATATATTTAAAGCTGTAAGATGTTCATTTTTTCTGACCTTTTTGAGCCCCCCCCCCCCCATTAATTATCCCATGTTACTGAAAAAACTACCACCAATAAAAGAAGGAAAGAAGTAGGCTCCGTGGCAAGCTATCCTTACCAAAATAAATGCAAACCCCCCCCCCCCCCAGGAAAAATTTAAAAGGAGTAAAATTTGTGTGCTATGCATCTGGTTTCATGGGCCAATACGTGAATACAGATATGATTTTTCTACTTTGGGGAACTGAAGGAGACAAAACTTCAGTTGATTGTGCGCAGCTTGGTGCATGAAATCATCAAAACTGAAACAGCATTGAAAATTAAACAGCCATCTTAAACAGAAAAACCATTGACTGTTTTCTAAGATGACTTTTGTTCTGTTATTTTTGAGACTGTCATGCTGAAAAGAGAAAGTGCAGTTGATAGAATAGAGTTAGACAATGTTTGGATAAAATAAATGGCAATGCTGTAAATTAAAATCTTTGATAAAGTGTTGTGTCTTTTTAAACTTCAGAAAAACTTGTTGGATTTTTCTTCATAGGGTTAAAAACCCTAACCAGCAATAAACACCAGCAATATCAACCAGAGGAATCTTTAAGTTCTTTGAAAAGAAGCTCTTGAGTTCAAAAGTCTCGTGCTTTTGGTGGAAAAGTAATTCTTTGAAAAGTCACTCTGTAGTTTAAAAGTCTTGTGTGCCTTTAGTGGAAAAGTGTCTGTATTTAAGGATTAGCCTGCATACTTTTTGGGATTCCAGGCTTTTGTAAAAGCACAATTAGGTTCTTATTAAACCTCCATGTGCATCAGTGCTTTTGTCTGAAATGGGAGAAAGTGGTAAAAGTTTAAAAGCTGCTGCTTACACTATCAATTTTTCATTTTAAACTGATGTATACAGGGGGTAAGGTTATCCTTTATATCTTATGCAATTTTAAAGAGAACTGAGGGATCAATCAGGTAAAGTAGCTAAAGATGACATAAAGTTTACTGGGAAGGTCAGATCATGTTTCTAAGTTTGGAATTTGTTGCACCTCGAGTCAGGAATGCAAGTTTAAGGCCAAATTGTAGAGTTCTCTCATTGTCAACCTTTGGAAAGTTTAATTTAATTGATCCAGTCCTTTAATATAAGAAGCGAATTTCTCATCTATTTGCCAGGTCTATTGTCTTTAAAGTGCCCTAGTTTTTATGGCTCCATATAATGAGAAGACTGTCAGTTTAATGCAGTCATTTAGAAAACAATATTTAAAACTTGTTCTTCTGTCAAATCTCAAATATGTCACTGATGAAATATTTCTATATAAAACACCTAATGGTCACTAAAGAATATTTATTGATCAATTTCACTCTGATTCACTTCATATCAAGGTCATTTTCTTAATACCCCACTCTCTAATCTGGCTCATTTTATAGCTGGGCCACTCCCTCACTCTCTGCCTTCAGCTCCCTCCCTGTTTGTAAGGCTAAGGTGTATTAAAATGAAATATTAGGACACTCAGACTTATAATTGAACAGAATGACACTTATTCTGTTAATGAAGTGCACAAAGCTCGGTCTGTTTAAAGCAAAAACCTCAGTTTCACAAGTTCTGAAAGACATTGTGTTCTCAACAGTGATGTTGAGATGATGTCTTACAGAACCTTCTATCATTGCTTTCATGTTTTAAAAATGTGTAGACTTTTATTTCACCACATCTCAATAGGTCTTTCATTAACCAGAATGTTTAATGTGATAAAATAATGGTTAAAAAAATGTACATACTTGTTTGGATACTGCAGCAACAGAAACAGAAGTCCCAGACACACCAACTCAAGAAATTTCTTGTTTAAATCACTTGGTGTCAGAAAGTATTCAGGTATGATTTTTTAGTTTTATTGTGTTGTTTCACTTTTGGTTTTGGCCAGTTTCATCCAATTTCTTTAATTTAATTTACTGTTCCTCTTAAAATGTCACTTATAGAAGGGTAGGCTACAGTCAACAATAAGGGGTTCTTTAAAAAAACACATAGAAGAAACTGGGCACTTCTTTAACAGAAATAAATTGTACATAAACTTAAAATGACAACCTTGTGGTAGTCTAGACAGGTTTTTTTATTAGTTGCTGTCATCATTTAGCATAATCCTTAAGGTATTTCCTAACCAATACCATAAATCCTCATTTGAACATGAATGTTTGATTGTTCAATCTGATTCGTTTTATTTGTATAGCACATTTTTAAAAACATTAAAGTTTACTATAGCACTGCACAGTAACAACAAAGACATAGAACACAAACAGAGTAGAAATAAAAGTATTAGGAGAAAGATATTAAAGCAAATAAGAACTCCATAAAATAATAAAATAAATAAAAAACACATAATAAAAAAATAATAACAAATACAAGCCCTAAAGACACAAGGGTTAAGGAAATAACTGACAGACATCACACAAATCTCATCCTGAATTAAAAGCCAAAGAATAAAAATGAGTTTTAAGATGTGATTTAAAAGTTGGAAGGGTGGGGAATGTTTTGATTCTCAGAGATAATTCATTCCATAATTTAGGAGCCACCACATAAAAGGCTTGATCACCTCTGGGTTTTGATCTGGTATTTGGGACAACGAGGTGAAGCTGATCAGCAGACATTCATGAGGTCAGACATGTACTGGGGGGCTGATCCATGCAAAGATTTCAAAAACAAACAATAAAATCACCTTAACATTAACTATAACATTTATATAAATGGGTTGCCTTAAGCTTTTTTTATGGTGAATAATGTAGACTGTAGCTGATGTTCTGTATATGATTTATTCCTTCACAGACTGGACGTGGTCAGAGGCACTCACACTCCAGCCTTTAGACACAGAAACCTGGACGGCCACCACAGCGAAGCGCCTGGTGGCCTCCCTAGAGTCGTCTCTACAAGGTCCCAACAGGTCGTCCAATCACAGATCAACACCTTTGCACCAAGCCACAGCTCTGGGATCTGCAGAGGAGGCAGATGCTCATTTAAAAGAGATGTACCATCGCACTCTGGTATCCTGGTTCGGGGACAGCCCCTCAGCTCAGTTAGGCCTCCACCGATTGGTCCGCTTGGGTCTGACACTGGGGAAACAGGCAGGGGACTGGTATGGTCCTGCTGTGGTAGCACACATCCTCAAGTAAGTCTAAAGAGTATAGTTTAAGACTTACTGCAGCTTAAACTTTGTATGACATGTCTCATATTCAACCATTTTTTTTTGCTCATGAGTTGTAACTCTTACAACAGAAATATTTTTTACAAATTAATCTGTTCATGGTGAGTTCTAATCATTTAATCAGTTCTGGAGTGCATGATACCACGGTACCCTCTGCCTGTTGAAGCCCCTAACTCACTTTTCTCCTTTCTTTCCCTTTTCTGTCTCTCTCTTAGGAAAGCTGTTGAGGAAGCGATAGACCCTGGCTTGGCGGGTATAACTGCCTACGTCTCCCAGGACTGCACAGGTATGAAAGATGAGCCTGCAGTTGATCAAACAGGATACTGGGCACAACGCCCAAACTGACCCTTCTTTTTCACCATCTCTCTGCTACCATGAGACTCTGGAGCTGACAGAAATCTCACTGTGTCTATTCCCCAACAAACACATCTGCTATAAAAACCTTTAACGTCCCTCTCCAAACTTTTCCTGAGCCCAATAACTCGGTTTTTGAGACACTCTTCTCAGTCTCAGAAAAGAAAAGATCTGTTGTTAGAGGGTGTATCCTGGTGTTTTATGCATTTTAAATGAGTGTCAGGGGGAAATAAGGTTAAATTTCCTTTAAATCTGACCACTGCTTATATGGAAAATTTAACATTAGAAGTAATATTGTGTTTTTAAAGTCTTGCTGCTTTTCTTCTATAACCATCTTTAGTGAACCTCTCTTGAGTCATGACTTTTGTCTGGATAATTTAGATGTGTTATCTCTAGTGTTGAGAGGATTACTGTTCTAACTACTCTCTAAGAAAACTCAGATTAACTTTTTTTGTTGTAACATAACTATTTGTTCTGCAGTTCGAATAATCTCTTACTTTGTTTAATTTTCATGAAAATACTTTGGTAAGTTACAAATAACCCCCATCAAATTTCCCTTTCCTTTTGAGACCACAAAATAAAAAAATAAAAAAAACAAGAAAAGCCCCAAAGTGCCTGCACTGTTTCTGTTTCTCTCCTGCATGTCAGCATATAGCTGCATACTTGCAGAACGTAAATCTTCTGCCGCAAAAGACAGCATGCACAGGTAATTCAAATACAGACATGTCAGAGAAAGCAGTAACTTTGTGGATTATCCAGATTATGTTGAATTTCTGGACAAAAAGAATACCAACATAAAATGCAGGTCCATATGCTTGTGTTGATTATCCAAAGCTTGACACACGCAGATGGGTTTTTAGACGGGATTTGAAAAAGGAGAGAGTGTTAATACGGATGTCTGGTGGGAGGAAGTTCCAAAGTCAGGGAGCAGAGCAACTAAAGGCTCTAGAGCCCATGGTGGTCAAGCGGTCGGGTGGGACAGTGAGGTGGAGAGAGAAAGAGGACCTGAGAATGCAAGGGGGGTGCTGATGCAAAGGAGGTCACAAAGGTATGGAGGGTCAAGGTTATGGATGGCCTTGAAGGTCAGGAGCAGAATCTTGAAGTCAATGTGGTAGCTGACCGGGAGCCGGTGTAGCTGCGATTAAATTGACATTTACCATTGAAATGTAACTTCCTGTGGAGTAATCTTGCGCCTTTATCTATGCTTGTTGACTAAAGCATGTCGTGTCCAATAAAAAAATGTTGAATATTCTAGTCGAGTGTCTTTATATTCATACAAAATAACAGATTTTTATTCAAAATAAATGTGAATAATGATTTTATTATGAACCTGAAAGAATGAATGAAAGAATGCGAAAATTGAACTGCGTCCTGTCTCTGTTAGAGGGAGGAGACAGAGAGAAACTGGGGGTTTACTGATAAAAACCTACTCCTGACCAGGATAGCTCCACAGACTCAGTTACCAAAGTAACCAAGTCAGAGCTTAAGTTTCCTGTCCTTGTGAACTAGGCTTGACTCAGCCCTCATTCTTGGGTTTGTGTTTCCTCCTCTGAAATGCAAATCTAAGAGTTTCCCTCATTTCAGGGTTAACAGACTCAAGCTTTGCACTAAACCGGCTTACAAAATAGACCCAAGGTTGCAAACCAATGCTGTAGAATGACAGCAGAGTCAGCACATTAAAAAGACAGACGTACAGCTACGTACCCTCAGGGCAATATAACTGATACTGAGCGCCAAATCTGCACCAAAAACCGTATGAAACTATTTTTAAACATGCTTTTTCTGTCCTGCCTCTTGTTAATCATGTTTTACACAGTCTGGTGTCCCAGCTGTACCATTTTTCATTTAATAAATCTGACTGGTGGGAAAATATAAGAAATTTAGGTCACAATTATTATTGAAGGGTTGATGGTGGGCCCTGAAGCCAGTTGAGAATCACTGATTTAAAAGACACCATCAATAGGAATATTTTTACTTGGCAATTTTAAAAGACATAATATGAAATAATTTAAAGTCCCAAATAAAAACTTTAAAGAATTAAAAAATATATCAATTTTGACCAACTGCAGGAATTTTAAGAAGGAAGAGTTTTGTAGGTTATATAAAAACATCACTTTAAAAGTAAAAATCAGAAGCTACAATGAGACAGGACTGAAAGGCTGCTGAACAAAAAAAAAAAGAGGTTGACTGACACATAAACAGGTCAGACACAGATACAGACAAATGACCCACACCTGACCTTTGCATTATTGATCCTTGGCAGTGTACAGTGCTGATGTCATCGATAGCCACAGGGCACCGGGAGCAGGGCAGGCCGCTTCCCCGCAGAGCACCCAGACAGAACCTTCACCCAGCCGAGCCGTCATAATCCTGGTCCCTGTGCGGCTGGGAGGGGAGAAGACAAACCCAGATTATTTTAACTTTACAAAGGTGAGAGGAAGAAGAAGTTGTGCTTGGTTTAATTTGAACTTTTGGTGTTTGATTATAATGTTTAACTCATACACATGATTACACAAGAGCTACTTTTATATGATTTTATATAGAACATGAGTTTGAAACACCTGTTTTCTGTCATGTTGGGAACTAAAGTGTCTATGTTTTTCGGTCCCCTTTTCTGCATGTAGAGCGTACTGAGTTTGGAGTACTGTATTGGCATCATTGGAGGGAAGCCCAAACAGGCCTGCTACTTTGTGGGATTTCAAGGTTAGTGTTAGTTTAATGCAAAACAGAGAAAGACACAGAGAGAGAGACTGGTGTGAATAGTAGATTATTTTGCATAATGTACCCTTCTTATGAGGAGAGACAAAGTAAGTTAATGTATTCGTGTTTGCGGAGGAAAACGGAGAGGAGTGGAGCTGGAAGCAAGTGAAGCAGGGCTTACTTTATTCTCTCTGACCCATCAAAGCCTCGCCCATTTATCACAAGTAAACCTCCCAAGTTGTGAGCAGTAATTGATTTCCATAGGAGGCATGCATTAAATTTCATCCTGGCCCCAAAGTGAGCCACTCTTCATCACCTTCAGGAGCCAGGAGGAACCTTCAGTTGTACATCTTGGCAGTCAATATTTACGCATTTACATTTTACCAATTTGAAATACAGTGGTGGATGATGTCTAAATGACAAGCAATACATTCTCCCTGCCAGGGCACTGCTCCTTGCAGCATTTATCATATGTAAATGTTCCAATATAATTGCGTGTTTGTAAAAGTAATTCCCCCACACAAAAATTAAATGACAGCCTCTTTTTGTGCATGTAAAGAATGTGCTTGAACAAACGCATCTGATTATGCAGAATTTAATCCACCCTGGTGGATATTAAAAAGCAACAACCTTCTGGGAGGCATATTTGACGCACACAAGCCCAACAATAGGCTGAGCGGATGACTTTGAGCTACTCTGCATAGAAATTGGAGAGAAACGCGTTTTTGTAATAATCTGATGTTTTGAATAACTTGTCTTTTGTTTTGTCCTTGCAGATGACAGCTTGATTTACATGGACCCTCATTACTGTCAGTCTTTTGTGGATGTCAGCACCAGCGATTTCCCTCTCCAGGTAATGTGAAATTACACAGACGAGCTGACTGGGGCCCTAGTAATGTGAATTTAATAGTTTCTGTTAGTACTTAAGGGTATGAATCTTAGAGTAGCCCTCGGCCCAATTACTGAGTCTCTATCTGCTGATTTATTTGCTGCTCAGATGTGTGGAGCTGCCACTTAAGAGAAATACGGCAAATAGCGAATCAGGTACTGTGAGCTTGAATATTTCAAGACCCATACATAAAAAACAGCAACCAGCACTGTGGAGCAACTTTGTTTTATGCTTTTGCATGCAGTAGTATACAATGTGACAACACACCAGAGGTGTAAATTTATGCTGTGACAGCAGATAAATAAGATTTCATTCATCAAATGATGCAGAATACATCTTATTTGCTGTTGACGCTGCCATGGAGTGTATGTACGCCCTGTAGTTGACGCACATTATCCGAACCTTCAGTTTGATTAATTTTTACTGCTATATTTTCTCTTTTTTCCTACTAGTCATATCACTGCCCCTCACCAAAGAAGATGCCTTTCAGCAAGATGGACCCAAGCTGCACCATCGGGTTCTACTCTAGAAATGCTCAGGACTTTGAGAGGATCAGACAAGAGTTGTCAAGGGTAAATCATTCAATAAAAGACTCAAAATATACTGAAATGCTGCCAGCATTCACCATCATTAATAACATCATCATGATGCTCTGTGACCTCAGTTCTGTGCCCTGAAAATATGTAGGTGGTGCAATATAAGTTGCCACTAGGTGGCAGCATTTAGCCATGAATCCGAGTTCCTTGCTCTCAAACCATTCCACATGTTGGGTAGATGTTGTAATCCAGTCATTCTTCCTTAAACCTATCATGTTGCTGCTAAGAAGGCTCCTTAGAGATTATAGTGATTATATTTAAACTAATATACTGACTTTGTTTGGAAATTGGTGTCATACTTAATTAATTTCTTTGTTCATTGCACGTAACAGAGGACAAAATAGAAGATAATCCTCGTTAGCCAAAGTGCTGAAATTCAAATCACAATGTTTTGAGACATGCAGTATGATGTAAAACTGACACTTCTGTGAAACACTTCACTGTTGTTGTTCCAGGTGCTGCAACCGTCAGCGAAGGAGAAATACCCCGCGTTCACTTTCGTACAAGGTCATAGCAGAGATTACGACCTGTCGGCCAGCCTGACCCCGGCGAAGAGAGAGTGGCCCTTCATCCGTGACCCGCGGAGGACGGTGACCACAGCCGGGGACTTTGTACTGCTTTGACGGTGCTGCTAAGAAGACTACTGACAGGGAACTTCTTCTAATGAATCAAACTGCTTCATACCCAAAACCTTGAGCCTGAGCCTGTTGTGACACTGAAGGTTATTGAACTTTTTTTAAACAGTTACATCTTGGAAACTTTGCTGTTGCAGAGCATTTTTGCCAAAACTTTTTAGACTTTTATTTGTTGTGTAGCAGTACAGGCTTCCTAAGCGTTTTGTTAGGAAACCTTGAGACATTTTTTTTTGGTTCTTTGGTTACTTTAACGACCTTAACTACTGTCATCTAATATAAGGAACATCTACGGGACAAAACTCCGTTTGCAACACTATCTGTTATTTGTGTGTTTTGAAGACAAAGTGCTGATAATGGCTAAATTTACACACTAGATCTTTGTAGGAGTAGGATTTTTTGCACCTCATCTCATGTAGCACTTTCAAACAGATTTGAAACCTCACAAGAATGTCATTTTCATCAGTAGCTTCAACTAAAATGAGTGTTTGCACACTTTAAAGTCATTTTATACATGCAGTATTTAGACTGTTTATGGGTTGGTGTTGTCAAAAGCCAACTGCTTTTTGGAGATTGATATCACTGACTCCTCAAACTTCCCAGCCAAAAAATATTTCATTAAACACACTAAAAAAACAGAAGCACAAAAGACACTTGCTTTCAAAGACACTTTATCATTTTGCCAAAATTTCCATTTTTTTAATTACACTTGTGATATTATATTTCTCTATGCAACTATCTGACAGTGTTGTGTGACAGTATGAGTTTGCTTGCTGTAGTGTGTATTTTTAAGTGCTAGTTAATTTTGCCAGAGCTATGCAACACAGTATAAAGCCACCCATGGGAGATGAAGCCATATGCAACATCTCACTTAGCAATATCTCTTTAAATTTTTCTTCACAATAGAAAATAAAAGGTCCTTGAGATTCAGGGAATAAAAATATACTGTAGAGTTTTTTTAGTAGCAGTAACTGTTTTAGTCTTCTAAAGCAATATTTATTTTAAAGTACTAAGTGAAGTTAACATTTCTTTTTTCTTGTAACACATACATTAACATCAACCATGTACTGTAGAATTATTTTAACACTGCCTGAAACAAAGTTTAATAAATTCAAAAAGGCTGACTTTTTAATTTTTTTTTTTTTTTTCCACTTAAAGAATTTGAAGGATTTCAAAAGAGTAAAAAGAAGTGTTTGCTTCGTTTTCCCGGCAAGATACAAACCTCAGTGGTGTGTTGAAATGTATTCAATCCCTTTCTGTCCCAGTCAAATGTTGTAGATTAAAACTAATCGTACGTGCTAACCATCTCTACAGCCCATTAACCAGGGACCGGAAAATATGTGACCCAGTGACACTGGCAGCAATTGTGTTCCTCTGTGGAGGAAAAGAAAATATCCTTGTGTGCAGAGCTCTGTTACCATGGATAATCTGTGTGTTGCCCTCTTAGTTTGAGCTATGCCCGACTGTTTTCCTGTACAATACAAATTCTTGTATTATGATGAGCCTTGCTTTTTAAAGGAGGGAACTGTCTCTTCATTGAGCGAGCTGGGGCAAGGGTGAGGATGAACGGACAGAGAGGGAGAAGAATCCCACGTCTGTTTTCTCCTGCACCATGGAGAAGCAAAGAAAAAACACATAAAGGCATCATTTAGATCTCTGTCTGATCTGTGCGCCCGTCCATGTCTCTTTTTCTATAAGCAGACGGCCAACCGGCTGTGTGGACAGAGCGGGAACATCAAGTATGCAAAAAAGCCCAGCAACATTCTCTAAGTTTGGAAGCACAAGATGGAACATTTGGGGATTTTTGTCAGAAACATGAAAGAGCGTTTGTGCTGGGGGGCACTAAGAGCTCTGAGGGTTGACTGTGTTCTTCATGTATTTACAAGGGATGTATGAATATTTGATTAATGAGTCACAGGCTCAGGGGAAAAGGCAATAAGTGTGTGGTGGTTTTACAAAGCAAGCCGATCACACACACAGACAGGCCTGCACACTGTGCCCACCCGTTTAACACAGCTGCCCAAAATGTCATTGACATTGCAGATTCCTGAAAATCTAATCTGCAAACGAGCAAATTCCTCAAAGAGGAGGTCTACGAGAATTAGTTCTCTGTTTCAAAGGTACAGAATAGAAGAATGGACAAAGTCTGCATTGAAGAGTTTCAGATATGCCTCAAAAGTCTTATTTTAGTGTCATCTACCAAAGAAAGAGAAGGGGGGGGTCACAGAAGGCACTCCAGTAGCTTTAAATCATAACTATATTTGTAAAAGGTCCAATGAAAGATCAGTCCTACAGCCCCCACATGGACAATTTTGGAAGTGTATACAATAATTAAGATGCAGTCCAAATGCACCTACATTTATCTCAGTACTTAGTTAAATTCAAGTACTGGAATGTTAAATTTAAAGATTTGGTCATCTCCTGAATATCCAAAAGTATGGATGTTCTGTCTTAAGTTCTGGTGTATAGTCCACAATAAAACTCACATAGAAACTAGTTTGGTTATAACTTAAGTTGTGTCATTGTTTGGTTGCAACATGGGGACATAACAAAGTACATTTTTTTGTCTCAGTAGAGCCTACGAGCTGAAAATAACTTCCACTAACTCTTGTTAATCCACAAACTGTAAAATGTTTGTAAAGCATTGTGATTCTGGTGGTAACGAAAGTCTACATTCTTGGACTCAATTCCAGTCCCCTCTGGATCCTATTACTAAGCCCTACCCCTACATTTTGCACGTTCATGTCCAGCAGTAGGGTGTCCCGATTCTTTTGGAATGGAGGAGTCGGTTTAAGTGCTACTGGTACATGGATCCCAAACCAAGGGTTATGATAAATCTCCCAGAAACGTGTGAATCATTGGTTAGATTTGGTAATTATGTCAACAATCTAATGTTTCTGTAATGCTGTCCACGACTGTTGGTGATGTACCAGGAGCTTTCCCCATTTTATAGAGGAAGATTTCACTTTAAACCCTTTTAACTCTGCTTCAAGGGGCAAAGGGGCCCTCAAAAATGACGGAAAGGAGTAGATATGGGACTCAGCCTTCATCTACAAGTACTATAAAATAACAGCAGTGTGTAAATTGTCATTGAAGTCAGCTAATTTTATTGTGCCTTATTGTTCGAGGGCTAAAATGATCTCCACTCATGGAAAACTGAGTTCCAAGAATCATACATTTCTGAGGGATGTAATCAATCACAGAGAACACAATGTCAATATCAAACAGCCACTGAAACCCTCTGCACCACGTCACCATAGAGGTTATCACATCCTTAAAAACAACACATGATGAAAACAATATTTCATAAAGGACTTTACACCTTCAAAGAGGTAGATGTAAGATTTAAGTAAGAACTTGAGCTTAAATTGAAACTATCCACTAATAGAGTGTCAACTCTGTTATAAGTTAGGACTTAGGTTTAAACCCCGCACTGTAGAAAGTACTGAACAAAACCTTATAGAAGTGGAGCTAAGACAGGTCTTGTGTTCATATCAGCCATGCCCTTAATTATTGAAACCAAAACCAGTTATAAAAATTCATCCCCTGTACAGTGTGAGCCCATGAAGACATCCAAAATCATCCTTGATCTGAGCTGTGAATTATTGGCCTTGTTTTTCAATACCAGAGGTTTCTGCTTGGTTCAAACTGGGCTGACTTTGAACTTCTGCATGGTTGATGCAACCCAGTACAGAAGAATTAGATTCTACTAAAAGGAAGAGGAATGGAAGGAAATGCTACATGCACAACCTGAGGATGTTAAGGAGCTAAAAAGCGAGGTGTCTAAGCTTTTCCACTCAGAGGAAGTGTGTAAATTTACATGGATGAGTGTGTAGTTTACACATGTACATCTTGTCTGTAAGTCTTCCTAAATCTTAGGTGTCACTCTCCCTTCCCTGTCTTCACACCAGGTGCAGGGGTGCTAGATTTATACCCAGCAGCCCTTGCCCACCCTTGTGGAATGCCATGCATCTTCAAACAGGTACTTCACTTTGAAATCTCATCTCGGCGCGATATCTCTAGGCGGCTAAATATATCCGGCTCCCGGATCCTGCAGTCGTCAGAGCGTAAATACCTCCTGCACTATAGCAGACTTCTGCATTCAGAGCCTAAAGTCTGCCTGCGCAACTGTCCACTTGTCTCCACCCGTCTTCTTCTACCAACTGACCCCCCCCTACACCATCTATCCTGTTCACAGGAGCTCCTGCAGAAGTGCTGAGGCACTGCATGCCTCACACATCTCTTCTGGGCTGAAGCCAGATACATGTCACGATGCTTTGATTAATCAGCAGCACACAGGACGGCAGCTTTAAGGAGCCTCCGCCATGTGCACATGACCTTCTGTACATGTTAGGTCAATAGTTCCCAAACTTTTTCAACCACTTTAAATCAAACATATTTTCAACAGAATTACAACTGTTCATGTAACATTGAGAATCACGACTGTTATGGTGGACAAACTTCAAAATCTGAGTTGAGCTGGGTTCTTTAAGTGGATATCGGGTATGTTCTTAAATTTTTTATCAATACAAGGCATGAATAAGGAATTATTATGTGATGTACAAGGGCAAATACAATCCAAAAGGACATCTTACTATGGTTCTAAACAGTGTGAACAAAGCAGCCTAGAGTTTTTGAATGTTGTGCTCAAGGTAACCATTTGAGTATGATATTATTCTTGTGTTGTTTGTTTTTACAGCTAAGCTCTAAGTTACAATACATTAATAGTAGCTCTTTAAAAAACATAAATTTAATTCCAAACTTGGTTTGAGAAATACTGATAATATAAACAATATAATAATGCTGAAACTTTCATAGTGTACTCTCTACCATAAAAAATAATATTCAGCTGGATTAAGAAATTCACAGTCCTTTCAGTTTTTTGTCAAAACAGAAATCAACACAAAAATGACAACTACCTTTAAAATCATTATACTACAGATGGACAAATCACATGCTATAAGGTCCAAGAGGCTACTTTACCCAGACATTTTCCTTCTGCCCCTGGGAAAACATCCCCGTGAAGTTGTGTTTAGCCAGTGTGTGAACACAGCAGGAAACGTTAGGGAAAGTATACTATGAACTTGGCATCATAACCCTAGCACAGTCTTAATGCAAGTTATGAAGCTGCTGTTTACTCTTTCTGCTCAGTAGTTTTTTTTCCCATTTGTTACAGTAATATTTTCAACTAGAGTTCAACATTTAATTGCATTTTTTATCATTATTGCGTTATGAGCTCTTGCACATTTTCATAGTGAATATTTTTTTTAATTCAAACAAACAAGCAATGCTTTCTCAATTAGCATGTGTTCATTTTACATGCTCATCCACCATGTTCATGCAGATAGATCAGGTGGAAGTCAACCTGGCCATAAACTACCCTTAGAGTAAGTGTTGGATATTAATGGTATTAGATACAAGTGGTAGAAAAATGCTTTTTTGGCTTGATTTTGGGTTCATAAGAACCATGTAACATTAGGTATGGCTAAAGCTGACAAAGAGTCTTTTGTTAGGGTCGGGTATTGTGTGGATTTTTCCTGATACCCCCAGTCATTACATTTAATATGGTGCACGTGCCTGAAATGTGCCTGAATCAATGCTATTGAAAGTTTGTGAGAGAAAAAAAGCCGGCTTGGTATTGTAAATTATTCGCAGCATTATACAAAAAAAATGTCAGTAGAACATGGGGTAAACACAAAGGAAGCTCAAGCTAAATTCAAATACTGGCGTAGCATCAGCGACAAACAATAAGATAAATCTGTCAGTCAAAGTGATTTTTTTCCTTCAGTAATGAGGAACAATAGCTCATTGCCATAAATATGGATGGGATTACTAAAACCACAGCAACATATCTGCAACAAAAAGGCACAGGTGCAGGCTAAAACTTTTCTATTTGACATTAATCCTCCTCTCTACTTCCTGAGACGGGTGCAGCATGGCGGAGGCCCAAAGCCAAGCTCCTCTCCTCGTGTTGGCTAACCTCGTCCGGCTGTGACAACAAGAAGGGACCTGGAGTTAACATTTAGATAACGGATGTGTGTGCTGCTTTCCATTTCCATTCCTGGTGACAGGGAATCTTAGGAGCACATCACTGGCTGTGTTTGTGTGCGTGTGTGTTTTATGTGTGTGTGGTGGAGGCTCTTGTGTTTCCTGCATCTCAGGGGTGATGCAGAGGAACGCCGAAATTCCTCATTCTGCTGTCCTCTGAGGCATGGCCGGCCCTCTGTCAGCTTTTACTAACCAGATGCATCCGAAACACGCACCCAGGCTGAAGGCAGGGGATATTGCCTGCTGTGTAGCTGTCGACTTGTTTCTCATTGCACGCCAGTGTCGAGCAAAGCGGTGAGTGTATGGTGTGTGAATGGGAGGGTTGAGGTTAGAGAGGGTGTCAGCCCGTCTCTGAGTGGAGGGTGTAAATGTGTGTGGCAGGACATGCTCTGAATTTAGGAGTGTGTATCATCCACCACACATGAGCCACATGAAGGGCTGCAAATAATGGTTATTTTGCCAACCAATTCTGCCGAAGGTTTTTACAATAATCTGCAATCTATGAAGTGTCAAGGAATTGTGAAAATACTGACCACAGTTTCTGAAAACACAAAGGACAGATGTGTAGCAACAGAAGAGTCAGTTGTGTCCCAGAAGGAGGGTTGGTGGTTCAGTCCCAGCTCCTGCAGCCAACATGTAAAAGTTTCTTTGGGCAAGACTATAAAAATCACTCTGCTTCAACCAGAGGCATATGAATGGGTATAAATTAGCAAGGGAATTGACATACTTAAGGGATATGTTAACAGTGACTGGACATTTTGGAAGTCATCCTTTTTCATCATTAAGTAAAATGGTGAATGTGCCATAGTTTCTAAAACCTGGCCAGCTGGATTGAACGCCAATGCCGAAGCCATATTGCTAGTGGCAGGCTCATCTTGCAAGCAAATAGATGCTGATATCATGAGTTTTTTTTATTACAATGCAACAATATCTACATTGCAGTGATTTTTAAGAATGGTTTTATATTAAGTTACTTACATCTGAATACAAAAATGACAACCACTGAGACAAAAAGTGAATAAAGTTTGTACATTTCTTTTATCTTAGCAGTAAAATGACAAGACACACGCCATGACTGTTATTATTGTTGTTATTAGTAGTGATATTAAAGTAAAAAAATTATTTTACATTAAAAAAAATCATCAAAATTACTCTCATGAAAATCATAGCGCTTCAATTATGTCCCTTTTTGCTTTTATGCACAGATTTGCCATTCCCAATATGGCTGACACTACAGCAGGCCAGCACAGTCAATGGGGTGTATTTGTATTATATGTCTATGACTATGAGTCATCAGAAGATGAGAGAAGAGCTCTAACAGAGTCATCCATCTATCATTTTACCAAAGTCAGTTTGTTTACTTGCAATAGTAAGCTAAGGTACAGTTTATTGCCAAAAGTATTCACTCACCCATCCAAATAATTGAAATCCAATCACTTCCATGACCACAGGTGTATAAAATAAAGCACCTAGGCATGCAGACTGTTTCTACAAACATTTGTGAAAGAATGGGTCGCTCTCAGGAGCTCAGTGAATTCCAGCGTGGTACTGTGATAGGATGCCACCTGTGCAACATGTCCAGTTGTGAAATTTCCTCGCTCCTAAATATTCCATAGTCAGCTGTCAGTAGTATTATAACAAAGTGGAAGCAATTGGGAACGGCAGCAACTCAGCCACGAAGTGGTAGGCCACATAAAATGATGGAGGAGGTCAGCGGATGCTGAGGCGCATAGTGTGCAGAGGTCACCAACTTTCTGCAGAGTCAATCACTACAGACCTCCAAACTTCATGTGGCCTTCAGATTAGCTCAAGAACAGTGCGTAGAGAGCTTCATGGAATGAGTTTCCATGGCAGAGCAGCTGCATCCAAGCCATATATCACCAAGTGCAATGCAAAGCGTCGGATGCAGTGGTGTAAAGCACGCCGCTGCTGGACTCTAGAGCAGTGGAGACGCGTTCTCTGGATTGACAAATCGTGCTTCTCCATCTGGCAATCTGATGGACGAATCTGGGTTGGCAGTTGCCAGGAGAACAGTTCTTTTCTGACTGCATTGTGACAAGTGTAAAAATTGTTGGGGGGGGGGTTATTGTGTGGGGTTGTTTATCAGGAGCTGGGCTTGGCCCCTTAGTTCCAGTGAAAGGAACTCTGAATGCTTCAGCATACCAAGTGCACAAAGCAAGGTCCATAAAGACATGGATGTGAGAGTTTGGTGTGGATGAACTTGACTGGCCTGCACAGAGTCCTGACTTCAACCCGATAGAACACCTTTGGGATGAATTAGAGCGGAGACTGAGAGCCAGGCCTTCTCATCTAACATCAGTGTGTGACCTCACAAATGCACTTCAGGAAGAATTGTCAAAAATTCCCATAAACACACTCCTAAACCTTGTGGAAAGCCTTCCCAGAAGAGTTGAAGCTGTTATAGCTGCAAAGGGTGGACCTATATTAAACACTATGGATTAAGACTGGGATGTCACCTAAGTTCATATGCGAGTCAAGGTAGGTGAGCGAATACTTTTGGCAATATAGTGTTTGTTTGTGGCTTGAATAGGCCATTTAATTAGATTACAGCCCTTATGCCAGGATACAAGAACCAGGGAGAGATGTAGCAATTAGTGATATCTCCCTTTCACCTTATTGCTTTTGGACCTTCCTCCAGTTGACCTATTACACCACTTCCCAAAGCAGACAAAGAAGTTAGCAAGCAGAAAACTGACCGAATATAAGCGATGGAAACACAAAAAACGTAGACCTCTGTACATGAGGTACATACATACTCTGTGCTATGTTGATAACTTCTTGTTTTATTTCAGGCTGGCCTCTACACATGTATGCTATTCGACATCTAGATAAAGCCTGACACCAGCACTGTGGTACGTGTGTGGCAAAAGTAACTTCCTCCTAATGTAACTATTTCTGCTGTGTTATAACTGTGCAGCAGTTTGGCAAACATTAATGTTTTAAAATTTGCTATAATTAAGTGGATTGAGATGGAAAATCAGGAAGTATGAGGCTGGTTAAGGGGTGTACATGCAACAGTAAATCAACCTCTTACTACAGTATCTAGGCATTTTAAGGCTTATTTAAGCTCAACATTTGAAACGCATACAGATATGGACAGACCTTTCTGTCTGTGCTCTGTGTTGATTTGGTTAGTTTTTCATGCATTCACTCGAAGCTTACAGATACAGACCAAATGTTGCTCAACACTGCCAACTGTGGGGGCAGTGTTGAGCAATGTGGCCAACAGTTTAATCTAGAGTAGCAACAGAAAAAGAAGAAGAATCATGAAAAAAAAGGCGGAACTCAATCAAGTTTTCTGAAGAAATACCACATTCAGAAAACCCCATTATTTACCCTTTGGACATCAGTAAAGGTTGTTGTCTAAACTCCAAGACTGCTGCAGTCTTTCTGATATAGGCCAGCTTTATAAATATATGTTTCATTATTTGGTTAATCTACACTAGCCCTACCTTATCTTTGCATCAGTCTTAAACAGTGTTGACCAGTTAGTAGAAAAGACTGTGTGTTTGCATGTAAGTGAAAAAAAAAAATCAGACAGAAACTCAAGGAAAGCCGTGTGTTTTTTCTTTAGGGATTTTTCTCTTCTTGGTGTGTGCAAACTTCCAGACGTGTGTGCGTTTGTGTGCTTGAAAGATCTCCCCCATCCTGTAGATTTGTGTCCGTGTGCGATACTTTGCAATCTCATCTCCATCTAAAACTCCTGCAGGCCCTGTGCACCATTATCACGCAGTTGCAATAAAACCCACAGTAATTAAAGGGGATCTGGCTGTAATTGCCTCAGTGAATCAACTTAATCAGCACCTGTGCTCACAGTCGACCTAATGGTGCAATCTAACCTTTTAATACCCCAGAAATTAGAATTGTAAAAAATTATACACCTGATAATCATTCTGTATTTTGAAACTCTTGAGTGGACAATGAGTGGACCATTGTCCAAGGCAAATATTAAAGATCGGCAGACTGCTAAGTGAGCAGATGAGAGAGTGGCGTGTCACAGTGAGGAGGAGAGAGAGACAGGCAGAGAAAGAGTGAAGTCGTGCTGACATGATACAAATAAATGTTTTTATTCAAGCTAAAATAATTCAGTGATCAATACTGATTTATTCAACAGATGTTATTCTTAATAACTCAAGCCTGTACAAACTGTTCTACTTAAGCAAGTTTCAATCTTTAAGGGTTTTATTAGTCGACATCTTAAGATATTCAGGTTCTTGACAATTGGGTAAGAAGCAGAAAATAAGATAACTCATGGTAAGATAAGCAAATTGAAATGGACATATTTTCACTATTTCTATGATGTCTGATGATATACTGATAGTTGCTTCCTAAAAACCAGCATGGCCCCTAACACAAGCTTTTTAATGAACAGAATCACAGATTATAATCTGTTTCACAATCAACAAACAAGCCTGTAGCCAAAAAGTTACTTAAAGCTTTGCTTTCATGCAGAGTTTAGTGAGCTTTACATGCAAATTTCAAATGAGGAAAACTGAAAACATCCTTGAAAATTGTGAAATTTAAAGGAATGCAGACAACTGGAGGGCTAAATAGAAGGGCAAGATCATATTAACTGTGTCAAGAAATTTCATCATTATGTAAACTCTTCTTTTCTTGTAAATATACTGTTCCATCAGAGGAGCAGACACTTTTTTCACTCAGCTGTTAAACAGGATTCAACAGAGCAATTCATTCCCTTCATACTCACAGTAACGTATCTGATTGGAGCACAGTCAGTAAGACGCCATTAAAATGCCAACACAAACAGGCTTGTACATAATATTATGCATTGATAATTTTACTTAACCTTTGTTGGAGGAATGAGCATGTGAATGGGCTGGAAAACCCAGATTATGACGTCTTAAACTGAGATGTTTTGGGTTAAAGGAATTAACAAGCAGAAAATGTGGCAGCAGGACCACAGTAGCACTTTGGCGGAGTATAGGTTTGTTGCAAATGACTATGTCAAGTGTTCAAAGTGCGAAAATAAAAACATTCTTAAGCTTATTTAGTACCCAAAAGTAGTGAAATATTCAGGAAAAAAAAGGGGGAAAAAAAACAAGAGAAATGGCAGCAGACAGGAATTAAAAAGCCCTCGTCTAAAGCCTAGATGACATGGTCCTTTTCCACAAAATGGTCCAGTTTGGTTCAGTCCAGTTTTGTCATGGTTAAAGGGATACTTCAACATTTTGGCAAATTCGCCCATTGCCATCATTCCTATAGTCTTAGTAATAGGTTTGTTTCCTTTAGTTGTTGGCGCAAGCTGTTTCTAGATCGGGGGGGCCGTTAAACCAGCTGCACCGCGAACGCAATGTTAGCAGATGGAATTTTTGCTTTCCCACATCAAACTCATCATGAGAGCGTTTTGAAGTTGTTGGATTGTGTATTTGATGAGTTTGGTGAGGGAAAGCAAAAATTCCGTCTGCCAACATAGGGTTAGCTGGTGCAGCTGGTTTAACGGTCATGGCAATGGGCGAATTTGCTAAAATGTTGAAGAATCCCGTTAAGCTCATTCAACTCTGATCTCTCTGTTTCCTCAGCTGATGTACGTCCAGTCTTGCTTGTTGTGACAGTACATCTGCCTCTTTAAAGCAATCCGGATCATTTGGCTCAGCTCAGTGGTTGTCTGGTTCCCAAACAGCTCTTCATTTGGTAAGAATTTGGCTTTTTTTTTTGTGAACGACAAAAGGATGGAGGAAAGGAAACTGGCACTCAAATTGGAGCTAGCAACCGTAGCACATAAAAGAGCTGTTTAGTAGATCAGGCTCGTTCATGAATGACTTGTCATCCCTCTGTTGCTTGGCCCAAAAAGTTTATTCGAATGATGGTACATCACCGTTTCAATTAGAAGCATGTTTGTGACAAAATGAGGACATTTTATGTTAAAGGAGCTCAGTTAGCATCTTAGCTCAGTAAAAACTCCTCTGGACTCCTGTCTCCCTCCATCTGGATAGACGCTGGGAGGTCTGCAGGACTGAGTAAGTTGGGATATTGATTGCCACCAAGCCAAGTAAATTGGTTCACTTGTGGAAAAAAATCACTTTTTTAAAGTGTAGGGATCATGCTCAGTGTCTCAGCTAGAAGCCCATTTAGAGCTGTGAAGTACTAACTTTTCTCTGTTCTCATTCATTCCTAAAGGCTGTACCCCACTTCCTGCCCCCCAGCGGGCATTTGGGATCACGTAACTGTAGACAACCTATCGGAGAGCCAACACGCCAACACACAAGTGTATAATGCTCACAACGGCACAAGCTGCGATGGTGTAGCAACAATATAGATACTATGCTGAATCTTCAGTGCTTTTGCTGTACAACAAGAAAGCCTAGTCCTTACAGTTCTAGGGATGTTGCTTTCAAATAGCTGGTGTTTTCCATAGGATGCCCACACAATAGGGTTACCCCTTGTCCAAGTTCAGTGTATCTTACCCTGATAAACATCAACCTAGATCAACAGCACATATTCTAGTTACCAGTACAAGTTCTGAAAAGTAGATTTAAATTTTTACACATGAGAGTGCAGGATTTTAACCCAGGGAAGCAAACAACATAACAGAGAAGAAGAGAAGGGTCAGTGGGCCACGGTTTGTGTGGCTTAACCTGTAAGGACCTAAATATAATCTGCAGGTAAAGGTCGCTGCAGTGGTGTGAAAAGTGGGTGTGAATCTGGCCTGGCCACTGTGGTTTCACTGTGAAAAAAATGCAGACTAATATCTTTCCTGAAATAATTTTGGAACTAGATATTAAAGTTTTTAAGAAAAATTATTCCACAATTGCAAGTTTAGACTTTAATGCAAACAGTATTCACTGTTAAACAATACACTAACAAGCAGTAGAAAAAACAGAGCTAATGACACAGCTAAAATCATGAATAAATTAGTGCACCCATTACTCTCACACCGCTGGGCCCACGGCTTCATTGAAATATAGGTCTTTTCAACACATATACCTAATATACTAAAAAAGAACATTTAAAATGATTCAGTGGCTTGTGTGAACGCATTAATTTTCAGTACTAAAAATATATTTTTAAGCAGGTCTCGGGCCCTACTTCTTTCTTGTGTGGAGTACATAATGGATTCCTATGTAATCCATTATGGCTGCTGAGGGAGCCAGAGATAAAGAGTCTCCAGCAGCAGCCACCCGGGGTTGTTCTTCTTTAAATGAAGTTTTAATAAAGAACGACGGAGAGGCTGTACAAGGTCAATTATCAGACTTTTACCCATCCTCTGATGCTTTCCTCAGATCCCGGTGCTTAGTTAACCATAATAGCTGTCAGTCATAGCCTGCTGATCTACACGTAAAAACGTCCGATGCCCAAACGAAGGCCGAAGCGATCTATCCAACACCTCTGTCAGTGTACATTTACTGTTGACTATTTTTCGTCCTGACTGGCACATAAGGTCGCTTCTGTCACAGACAGGCAAATCAGGAGAGCCGACGGTGGTAGACGTTCATTTGTCAGCACCCTGGTTGAGGAGGATATCTCTTTATGCATCAAGAATACGTTAAAAATCACCAGAGGGAGAGGTGGAGATATTAATTTCGTCTGTCCGGGTGCTCGCTCAGCGTTGAAAGTTGAAAAGCCCCCCCGACCCGTCTCAAAGAGTGAGGTGGATTTAATGTACAGGGTGCTTATGAATACACTTATGTATTCATTTGAGCAATAAACGCCGGGCTGGGTCCCACACAGAAAAACAAACTGCCTAGCTTCCGGCAGCCATTTTAATTAAATGCCATGGATTGTCAAATTTATCGATCCCCTCCTCCCCTGACACAGGCCTGAAGGATGTCCTGTGCCATTTCCATATCTTTAGCAGCTTCTCCTGCTAATGTGAGGTGAGGGATGGAAGGAGATGGAGGTCTGCTTGGCTAAATTGGGTCTGCTGGCTCTCACGGCATGGAGTGGAGAGAGCGGGGGGGGTGTAAATGGATGTAGATCAGCTAAAGGGGGGGGGGGTGTACATGTCCTGAAGCGATAGCCTCACCCTCGCTCTCCCTCTCTCAGAGCAGATCTGTGTACAGATGGGCGTCTGACAGGCCTACAGCTGTTCTCCTAATTGTTCATTAAGTGTTCTATTGATTCCCTTATTCCGAGTACATGTGTCTTTCAGCCGCCGCTCTCCATGTGAAGTGGCGGACACACATGCCACACACACTCACACCTACACACACCCTGGCTGATAGGGCTGGTTGATGCTGAAAATGCAAGCTGCCACTTCTAATCCAGGCCTTCTTCTCTCCGCGGGGTCTGGTAGAGCGTTGGAAGCAGTGCGGCGCCTGACGCACTAGGCTTTTATTTTCCAAACTTTTAGCATCAATCAATTAAAGTGCTGGCAGCAGCATGGAAAATGTTTAATTCCTTGTTAAGCGGCAGCAGCTTCAGATTGCACCTGGCTGATAAGGGGGCTTGTGTGAGTCTATTAGATCCTGATACTCTTGCCTGATTACTTGGAGGGAGAGCAAGCTTTATTTAGGCTGAAAATGGTGAAGATCAAGGGGAGAGGAGAAGTCAGAAGAGTAAAGAGAAGAGAAGACAAGGGAAGGTACCAATTTGGAAAAAGAAAAATCTTAAAAATGCTTCTTATCGGCTCTTCCAGTCATTTCTGTCTTTGTTTATATTATTTTGATGGGGCAGCTCCCACTTTGATCTACTTTTCATCTGTGAATGAAGTTGTCATTTTCAGTGTGCGGTGGATTACTTCCTTTTCAAATTGGTAATAATTAAGACAAGGCTTCTGGTCTAGCACAAATCCTCTTTAAAAAATAGCCAGGTATTAAAAATACGGAAGTTATTCAATGTACTGTGAGCTTGAATTGCACATTTCTAGTCATCTGACTACTCAAGGTGCTGTTAACATTCCAGCTCACAGTTACCCATTCACACTTATCCACTCCACATTCACACAATAATTACAAAGTCTGCTATGTAGAGTGGCCATTGGTACCAGCAAATCTCATTCAGTAACATCAATACCAGGGCTGTCAGATTTTACACAGACATCCCACTATTGCCCATTTAAAACTCTTTCTGTTTCTTTTTGGATATTGTCTTAAACTAAGAGTAACTGACTTCCTGTTTGGATACAAACCTGATTTTATTTCAAAGAAAAGAAGCAACAGCAGATGGCTCAGAGTTTACGACATAAACTTAGGCCCAGTTAAAGAATTTGCAATGGATTGAAAAGTAAATAAGATAAGGTAAATGTTTGTAAATGTGCACAAGGTGCAGATGACTTAGTACAGCTCTAGCATGTCCCAGAAACACCACTCTTCTCTGCTTCAATGGAGATACACAGCAAGTCTATTTTCACTCTATTTTCACTTCCAAACTGCATCAATCCATATAAAGCAGATCAATCCAAGCAGCTAGAAAGATGGAAAATATCCTGTCAACTTCTAAACGGAACACAATGCAAGGAATCCTGATCCTAAATCATCACTATATCAGCATCACGTTTTATCCTGCAGCAGGAGCAAAAGGTCATTGAGAGGTCAGTGTGTGGTGCCATTGACAAGAAAAAGTTCACTTTTGAGGTGAAAGGTCACAGAGTTTTACATGAAACCCCAGATCCTTTGTTGCAGAAATTAACCTTTTAACTTCATAATGTACTCACTAATGGTGGAAGCAATAACGTCATGGAATCATGTCAAAATGAACGTCAAGTCAACCCCAAAAAGGCTATAGACTCTCCGCTTGACAGACTATTCCTGCATGGATTTGCAGTTCCCCATGATCTCTGTCCTCTTGCCAAGCTGATCAGGGTGCACTGTGGCGTGGTTTTGCCCCACAGCAAATATGACTCATCAGTCAATAAGAGTAACCACACACATTAAACAAAGTTGACACTGTTTTCCTCATGGCACTGTGATCCCATTTTTAATATATTGTGCTTAATTTTGACTTTTTTTGTAGTGTTTTATAAATGTTAGACTAGTTTAATAAAAGCAACTTAAGTTTGGGTTAAGCCAGAGTTGAATTTAGTCTCCTGGAGGCATCCTTGATTGGCAGTACTTTGTTCTCTGTAGCCTACTTTTAAAAAAGTTATCCACAATTGTACTTTGTTTTCATCCTGATGCAAACAAAGGGGAAATTTGGAGCAGAAAAATGTTAAAAACTTTAAATTATAGCCGTAGAGTTTCTCTCTGTGCAGAATGAGAAGCTGGAGCATGCAGAGCACGTACAGAAGAAGGCAATCTGTTTCAGCGCTCTTATGAATTTACAGAAAATGCAGTAAATAGAAAAGGTAGTATTATATGGACTGGTCAGCGCTAAAGAAAGAAAAATCACCAGACAAACTGTAACCATTCCTCTTTTTCCCCCTTTGTTCTTAGCCTCACAATTTGGCTTTCAAATTGGACTTAGCGCTTCAGTGAGTCAAGTCATATACTCCCGGGCCGGGTGGTCGTCTCCATTTCTTGGGCGAGGAAATTCTGTCGGCACCTCCCGCGTTGAGTGGAGTGATAATGTTCTCTGTAAAACACAATCAGTCACCTCCCTCCTTGCCTTTGTATAAGCCTCGAGGACCCCCAATCAATACCGGCTGGCTGGGTGACTTATCATCGTGGACCGGCCGCAGAGCTGAGCTGAGCTGAGGCGAGAGGGGCAGGAGACGGTGGGCTGCATCCTGATGCAGACGTGAGGTGAGGACTGTTGGTGACCTGCCTGCCAGCGTGTGACCGATTTGTTACAAATCAACGTGGAGAAAGATGAAGGAAAAAGACCTACTGCAGAGGGCATTCACACTGGAAATACAATGGTCTACACCTCAGAATGAGAATATTTTGAACTATTTTTAAAGGGTGTAACTTTTATAGTCATTCACATTTTGTAGGTGCCTTTTGAGACTCATAACTACTAGGTGAGGTGTGTTTTTACATTGTAGGCTATATTTCAAGAGACTTTAAACCTATGGGTTAATTCCTATTGTGCTTAAATGATCCCTGATCCCTGAGCTGTTGTCAGTTTAAGATTTCTCACAAAGTGGCACCTGATTGTAATACTTAATAAAAGCTATGTTTTCAGTATCAACAACTGCAGTGTTTTTATAACATGAGACAAGCTGCTGTGTTTCAGTGAGTAAGAAACCATCTATATTCATCCATCCAGTGCCCCATTCTCTATCGAATATTTACACATGGATCAAGACAGTTTTTGTCACTGACTCTTTAAAGATGTTTCTAAAAGTTCTATAGAAATAAAGTCAGCATTAATATTATTATTATTAATAATAAGATAAATAAAGCTCAAAATCGAACAAATTAACAGCAGCATTTCAGAAGTTTGCCACATAAATATCCATCCATGCACAACTCAGTACGCTGTGCAACGCAGCATGTTGTATGTCAATATATAAACCATTAACATACATGTATACATAATTGATTTAAACAGCTTTAGTGATCAAGTTACTTTAATTATTTGAGTAACTGTTTCAGCTCTAATTTTAACAACAGTTTACAAGTCATTTTTCATATGAGCCTTTTTATATGAGCTTTACATACTTTAATATCACAAATATCAGTCCAAAAAAAGGGGTTTATAATACAGAAATGTTGACCTGCTGAAAAATTATGTTTATCTTTTCACTCAGTAATTGTTTGGAGCTCCTTTTGCACAAATTACTGCATCTATGTGACATGGTATGGAGCTTATCAGTCCGTGGCATTGCTGGGGTGTTATAAAGCCCAGGTTGCTCTGATAGCAGCATCTGTATTGTTGAGCCTGGTGTCTCTCATCTTCCTCTTGACATTTCCCCAAAGATTCTCTATGGGATTCAAGTCACCTTAGATGCCTGGCCAATCAAACACAATAATGCCAGTATATCCAGTTTCTGGTAGTTTTGGCTTCAATGGGCATGTGCCAAGTCCTCTTGGAAAAGGAAACCAGTATCTCCATAAAGCTTCTCAGCAGGTGGAAGCATAAAGTTCTTTAAAATCTACTAAATGGATGACAGTGTTGACTCTGGACTTGATAAATCTCAGTGGACCAACAGCAGCAGATGACATGGTCAAAAAAACATCACCAACTGTGGAAACTTCAAGCACTGAAGGACTCTGTGCCTCTTCAATCTCCCCCAGACTATGGGACCTTGATTTCCAAATGAAATTCAAATTTAAGTTTCATCTGAAAACAAGACTCTGGACCACTGAGCACAGTCCAGTTATTTTTTTCTTGAACCCAGTTGAGACGCTAATGACATCTGTGGTTCAAGATTGGCTCAACACTGGGAACACAACACTTGTAGGCCATCACCTGTACCTGTGTGGTGACTCTAGATCCACTGACTCCAGCCTACGTCTGTTCCTATGGAAGCTCCCCTAAGTTCTTGAATCTGCTTTGTTTGAATATTTTGAACCTGATATTCCAATTTTTAAGACGCATCTGAATAAATTTAGTTTTTGTATGAAAATACAAAGCATCTTGGTCAGACCTCACCAACTCCAAGTGACTAAATTTGGTTAAATTCTGCAACAACATTTGTTTTTGTTCCCCTTATAAGACTTAAATAAACACACTATCTAAATCCTAGAGTAAAATTGTTTTTTGTGGCACCCTGACACAAAAACCATTTCTGAAAGTTGTGCTCACTGGGCTGATACTACACTATTTTTTCTGTTTTTAAATTAAACAGGTAATTTTTCTGGATGAAATTCATGTTCTGAAGTTTTATGAAAGGTCATAAGGCATGTAGCATACTGTACATGAGCAGCCCTTTGTATAAAGTCAAATATTGTATTGACTTTTTGATTGCTTCTCATGAGAAAGTTTAATCTGTCCAGTACAGGAGTAACTGCAGTGAAGGCCACACAGGGTGATGTGTGGTCCTGAACAGTTGACTCATGGCCTTGCTTGCATCTGCAGTTTTGTGACAATACTTTCAAGGCCTTTATTTAACACCAGCACTGTTGTGTTTCCGTTTTTATTTGATGGCCAAGGAAGGGCAAAAAGCTGAAGATACAGACGAATGTACAGGCTTAGAGCTCAGTATTATTTGCAGAGTCTGTAGTTTTGAATGCTTTATTTAGTTCTACACATCACAAAAGCCCTTTGTAGTTCTTGACATTTCATTACAGTTTGTCTCAGTTTTATTATTTAACCTTCTGGTGTTTAAAAGAAAACTATATCCACTATTTCACTGTTAATTTGCAAGACATTTGCAACATATGCAAGATTAGCATGTCTAAAGATTCACCTCTTGATTGAAAAAAGTTAATCGGCCAGCTCAAAATATGCATTTGAATTCATTAAACCTTTCAAGCATGCAAAACACACTGGAGTCAGTGATGTGAAAATGTCTGCCTACCTTTTTGTCTTTAATGCAATCTGTTATGATTTTTTAATCCAGAATCTTTTCTGTAATTTTTTGCCTTAATAAAATTCTACATCCAAAAAGCATCATGATATGTAAATTGAAAATGTTATATTAAGCAGTTTAAAGTCATTACAGCAGGTAGAAAGAGTTAAAACCAACACAACAATTTTCTCTCTAAGGCTAAACACACTCTCTGACTAAAGATGGCCGACTGTTTACTAACATTTCAGTTTCTGTGCACCATCCACGATAGCAGTGAAAAAGGGGGTCGGATAGATGCTGTTTGGAATTGTCTTTAACTCTGATGATGTTTGCAGCTCGAGCAGGCCTGTTAATGGCCTCTAATTGGCTTAGTGAAGAGAACATGTTGACATTTGCAATGTGTTCACAGTCCAGGGCCTCGCTTTAGCCATTATGCTAATTCAACCATTATATATCTGGGGGTATTAATGGGACTGACACAAGTGATGTTACAGGTAAAGGGCTGTGAAATGGTCTGTAAACAGAGGGAATTGATTCCAAGGCTGAGGCGATTGTCACCAGCCGGTGCTGAGCTGAACAGCTATACCTACCTCCTCCTCCTTTAGCCTCCCTCCACTCCTCCTCCTCCTCCTACCCACGTCCAGCCTGTCAAATAGTCTCTGACAGCGATCAGCAGAGGCTGTCAGGGGCCATCAAAAAGGTACCCAAACACAGAGGGAAATGCCGCCTGCTTACAAAAATGAGACTAGATCAGGATCAATACAGTTTACCCCACTCGCCCAACACCAGAGCACATCCATCCAGAGACACCGTCACACAGGAGCCTCACAATCAGCTGGAGAATAAGGCCTGTCTCCCTGAGGCTGCAGCCAGCCCGCTGTCATACACATGCTGGGCTTATTTTACAAAAGCATTGCTTTTGAAAGACTGGGATGCAACTCAAATCTAATACATAGATAAGTTGTGAGTTTGAATGAGGACTGCATTTCTTCTCTGGACATCTTTGACTAAGAAATTCTAATAATTTATAAACAGCTGTCAGCCTTTCAAACACAAAATCTTGAAATAGTGGGAAAGGTGTGTTCTCTGTTCAGGGAATTAAACTAGCATCTGTCATCTGAAAAACTTAGGCATGTTTTCCTTTTGTGGGTTGAATTAACAGACTTCCTTCAAGAAAAGTGGAGGACTTTCTCTGGTACAAGTGAAAGTTTAACAGAAATTCAGAAAAGCAAAAAATAGTTGAATGTAGAAATGTTCAGTGACCTGCAGATGAGGTAAAGACTTCATTTCACACCCAGGAAGCATTATAGTACAACAGATGACTGATTCATAATGAAAAATATATCATGTTTGATAACCTTTCAGCTGCAAATACTTTGAAGGGGTAAATTACAATCAAAAACAAAAAGGTCAATCATGACTATTTAATCACTGGTATGCACAGCAACACATACTGTATACACAGTAACACACATGTCTGTTCAAATACAATGAATTTCTTCCATACACTGTAACAAATAATAATGTGAGCTGCAGCTAATATCACTTTTTTGGCTACACTGATGACAAACCAGAAATTCTCAGGCTGTCTTAGTTATTTAACAGGACTACTCCACACCTTTAAAAATGAACTGAGGACTTTTTGTGACCTTCCTAAGAGCCAATCAAAGTCGAATTAATACTGTTCTTGCATAGTGTTGGTGCTCCTTGGCTTGGCTTAGGGGCCTAATTAGCATGCTTTGCCCCTGCCATCTATTCCCTGTCCTTTTCAATCTGAAACCAAATTTGCTTGGTCTTGCATTTTTAAAAACTTTCTCTCTTTTAACAGGGTTCCTACACACTTTTAAGAATCAAATTTAAGACTTAAGACCCTTTTCAACACATGAGCTGAGAAAAACTAATACCATTTTTGTGCAGCAAACAGACAAAAATGAGAAGCGTGTGAGGTTTTGCAGTACAGCAGACAGAGTGGAATGCTCTAATTTATAGGGGTGGGAATCACTGGTGGCTCCACGATACAATGTTATCACGATACTTGGCTCACGATTCAATATTATTGCAGTTTTAAACATTTTGCAATACAGTGAGTATTGTGATACCATATATTGCAATATTTCTACTGTTTAGCTGATTTAGCATTGGTCTTGCCCTCATGTTTGTCGTATTTCTGCAGTGTTTTATTTTCATGTAGCACTTCTTGCAAACCTCATATGTCATGTCCATTTCATTCGTGCCTTGCTTGCATTCCTAATGTCCCTCCCCTGGTGCTGCCATGTTTGTTGTACTAACATTCTCCTGCTCTATGACTGCACCTCTGCTGACCTCACTGGACAAACAATTGATTTGATTTTTCCATTATCATAGATTTCAGTTTATATTAGCAATTAATTTGAGAAAAAATCAATACTTGGTGGAGAGCCGATACGATGTATCACCAGACAAAATATCACAGTACTAAGCTGTATCGATTTTTTTCCCCACCCCTACTTATTTAATGTTTAATGTTAAACTGCTAACGAAATATCAATTGATGTGATGCATTTTTGGCATTCAAAATCCTGGCACATTTCTGGCACATTTAATGCCTCTTTTCTATCAATATAACATACAGTACAGTCGTGTTAATCATAACATATGCTACAAGCATATAAGCAAAAAAAAAAATAGAATAAATGTAGCTAGAAATAAGGATTGGAAAGAGACATGTCTTAGTCAAAGTGCCTTCTAAAATTTAAGACCTCTCACAATTTAAAACAAGCCTGTTTTAGACTTTTTATGGCCTTAAATTTAGAAAGTGCAACGGTTCAGGGTCCAATTTGCAATTTGAGTCAAAATCATCACGATGACATATTTTTTCAAAAAAGTTTAACCCTAGTTTAGTCTGTTATTGTGTTTGTTACAAGATAGAATGATTTATTGCTTGTGTTTGTTGGAAAATACAGAAAATGAAGAACTTAAGAAATAATAACATTTCAAAATACCAAATGTGATTTTGGGGAAAAACAAACTCAATTAGATAATTTTGTCACATATTATTTACCGTCACATGACTACTAGGCTTAGGAGACAGTGTTGATTTGATAACGTATCCACACATCCCAGTCAAAGTCAAGACATCATTTATATGAAATAAGAACTATATACAACATTTCATGGCCTTACTTTTTAAAAATCTTTTAAAGACGTTTTAAGTCTTTTTAAGGATTTTTAGGAAGAGGAACAGTGGCTCCACCTAATCCCACTTCTCCGTGGTCTCCCAAATGTCCATGTCACCAACGTAAATCACAGAAAATTGCTTCATGTGCTGGCATTCTGTGCAAAAGATTATATTACTTAACAGGATTTCCCAAAAAGACCTCACACACTCTGGTTGGTATCAACTAATCATGGAACACATTCAACAAGATCTTATCCTTAAACAGGATATAGCGGTTGATTTTCTTATGATGTGAATACCATTTCTGGAATATGTAAATATGAATTTGTCTGCTATTCTTTATAAAGGCTCTACATGAAGTATGCAAGATGTCAGGACCCAACTGTGGTGATAACAGCCAAACTGTGCTAAATATCTCCAGAGATTAAGAAATGTACAATAAATGTGCTGTTTTTTATTTTTGCCTTTTTAATGATTCCTCCTCCTCTGTTTATCTGTGCTGTTTGTTAAGAGGAAAAAAGAAAACTGAATAAGCGCATCATTTTTTTTTCATCGCAGTCTTTTTTTTTTCTTTTCTTTTAATGTGATGTGATTCAGCAGAGATCATGAATGGTTGTGACAGCATACTGAGCCGCAGAAAAGGCTTATGTATCAGTTAATAAAGACTGAAAACACAGGTTTTTAAGTAGCCAAATTATGTAACTTTGTCGGGGCATTTTTAGCAACAACATGATAATGTTTAGGTTATATACATATATAGTATAAGGTAGGTATATTAGCCACTTCAGAGTTTCAAAAAAGGTGAAAAAACATACAGCACATCATAGTGACCTAAAGATCAGAGCAAATAAAATCATCCAAAGTCCTCGGTACATAAATACAACAAGACAAAAAGCCAAATATAACCTATTTAAAGGTTCTAATTAAAAGTGAGATGCCTGAACATTAAGTCAAGTAATCACTTTTTAGGTATTTTTTATAAATTGTTTAACTCATCAATTTGAAAAAATCATCGACATTTTTAATTACTTGTGTGATTTTACGGCTACAAAAATAAATAAAATCTTCATTTCAGATCCAGATTTTAAAAGCTGTGATGACATTTAGCACCTCTAACGACACATCCGATATTAGCGCTGTAATTTTCATGAACTGAAATGTGCTCATACATTATTAAAAAATGAAATCCTTTGGCCAAATTAAAACGTTGTTTTATGTGTTGTAAATATTCTGGGAACCCGGCGATTGGTGCCATTACTGAGGCAGCCTTACAGCTATCTTGTAACAACACCGGGAGATGACCATCGCCTTTCATGTTCATTTAACGGTGGATGTGTTCACAGAGCAGAGAGCAGCCTATAAAACTGGGCCTGCACTGCCACACAGTAATTGAATCACTCCACCAGGCAGCCTTATATTCATTTACTGTTCAGAAATCAGTGATTTAAAGGGAAAAGAGGATATTTTTGATCACATCTTCTTAGTCAGTACACCAACAAAGATCCTATAGAGTTTATCTCTTTTAAAATAATAGTTTGAGCATGGATATATCTGCCAAGTTAGCCATCAAATAACAGCCTGCTGACCAGATCTGTCAAAAACATGAGGCTAATAATTACATGCCTCTGCAAGAAGGAGGCACTGCATAATAAATCTGCTGTATTCACCCAGAGAAAATTCAGCTTTTCCACTTTTTTTTCCTGATAGGGTTTGAATACGAAGCCCAGGCTAATAAAAGATTGGCCTGTCATAATGAATCAAGAGGGCCAGTGTCAGGTAGGTAGTGTGAGTCTATCCTCTCACATATCCATCTCTGGAACAAGCCCTGCTGTGTCTACATGGCTGCAGAAAAAGAGACCGGTCGACACCCTATTTGGCTCTCTCCACTGAAATTAACTTTAGGCCCAGGAGAGAAAGAGAGACAGTGTTTGGAGCAGCATGGCTTCATTTTCTCCCGCAGTGAGCACCAGGGCCCCAGAGGGACACCAAGACGGATTTGCATGCCACTCGCTATTCTCCGCTACCTGCTGCAAATTTATTATTGTGGCAAGTCAGCTTCCCCAACAGCAACTTGGAGGACTTTTCAAACCTAAATGGTATCTGCAGGCGGTCAGGAGACACATAGAAATCACACACACATAAACACACTCTCTGTTTCTCTCTCTCTTTTTCTCACACACACACCAGCATACAAAGAGGAGGGGGAGAAGCTGCATCAAAAAGTAATCATGGAGATCAGAATACAGCTGTCAACAAAAAGTGATGCCTCTGATGAAGTGTTGGGCTCTTTCAGAAACAAAGAAATGGTTATCAACTTTTCACCTAAAGTTTGTCGGCTCTTATGAAGTCTCAATCCGGGGTCATTAGTGTGGCTTGGCAGGCTATAGACATGTAACATACACGGCTTCTGGTATTATGTTTTAACTAAATACATGCCATTCTTTGTCAGTATTAATGCACCAGATCTATAGCTAGACAAATCACCAAATATTTAGAAATCCTAAAAAGTGTACCTCCTTTGTGTATGTCTTGCTATACATAAATAGGACTTCATGGGTTCTGCAATCAATACCAAATTACAGAGCTTCATTATTTATCATCTTAACATTTCTGTAATCAAAGATTCCTAAAGCCATATCACACTGTCAGATTCCTTCAATTTATTCTGAGAAAAAGCATAACGCCCAACAAATTAATTAAGCACAGATCAGCAACAAATCTGCACAGCAAAGAAGCTCCAAACAGGAAATATCTGGATTTCTTTGCAATAAGACAACTGAAGTGATGTCCAAATTGTTTAAAATGTGCTCATTCACTCTATAGATTGACTTGATTGCTTTGGTCAATCATTTCTAAGACTCAAGTTAAAGCCTTCACCTTTGACTGGACATCCCACAACCTAAAGAAAAAGCAGCTCTTGACCAATGGCCAAGTTGTTCAGTAGTGTAAAGGCAAAAACCTTAAGATTCAAATCTGCCCAGTGGCTTCTTTCCTGCTTGTCATTCCTCATTTTCTACTCTATCTATTGTCCAATCAAAGTAAAAGCATAAATGTCAAAATATATTTTTCAAATAAACCTGCATCATCAAACATTCAAACAAAAAGAGGGGTACACTCTTTAAGTTTCTGCTTAGATAAATGACTTCAAGAATAACCAAAACAACAAACATGCTGCTGAACTTTTTTTATTAGAGTATGATATTTTGACTTGACTTTTACTTGTCTCATAATTTTTTTCATCATTTGAGCACAAGCAATGAACGGTAAAAAGTTCTCAGATTCAACTTGGCTTGAATAACTTAATTTATCCATAATAAACTTTGTTTGTGTAAAAGAATAAGTGCAAGCACAGGTGCTAAGTCATAAAAGCTGTAAGCCATAATCAGGGACTGCAATACAGATAATAACTATAGCTACTATAGCTAAAATAAAAGAATTAAAAATATAAGTCCCAACATAAAGAGCACAATAAATACATTATAGGCAATGAATAGAAAAATATTCACAGTGAGACGCTCTCCACCTGTTTCCATTACAGCGCCTTTTTTCTGATAATGTCAGCATAATGTTGGGGTTAAGGCAGGCTATCAACTTGACCAATCTAATATTTGGCTGATTGTTGTAGCTTTAAATAAACAGTTTGGAAAGCGAACCACACTATAGTTTATTTTGCATCTCTATTAATAGAATCTGAGTTGTCAATTACTTTTAAATTCACTATTACTTAGTTTCAACAGTTAATCACAATGAACCATTTTTAAAAATTAAATTTTTTAAATTATGTTATTTTGCATTTCAAAAGGAAATTTTAGTTTATACTGACAGTGTGACACAATTCTTACCAGTCTTGTCTTGATTTGTGAAACAAATGAAGTCAGAAAGATGAGATTTGGTTGAGTGCTGCACTGCTATACCAGTGAACAGTTTCATATAATATATACGCAGGAATGCATGTACAAAATGACTCACTGATGTCCAGTGCGACAAAATTTGCACTTTAAACAAGTTCCAGTTTACTTTCTTTCGCTGTATCAGTGATCCAGTCAGGGCTGACAAGTAAGCTGAGCATTTTTTAGGAAACTGCTCTTTGTTTTGCTTTTACTTTGAAGTTAGTTTTGTTTTAGTGTAATCTCTTGGCTTTATTGGCTTTGTCTTGAGCACTGGTAAAACAGTTGTTTTGTTTCTTAAATTATGTGTTGTGCAGCACTTTGGAAATGTTCAGTTTATAAAATGTGCTATATAAATAAAGTGAATTGGATTGGATTGGTCTTGTACTGTCTTAGGCTTAGGGCACTTTGATTCCTGTTTGGATAAAACTTTCTCTTCTTTGGAATAAGAAATAAGGATCCTCTTGTATATCAGAAGTTACGACACAAGCTTAAACACAGAAAAAAAGAATTTGATAATGATAGGAAGGTAAATGAATGGCTAACTAGAAGGGTGCAAAGATAAATGTTTGAAATCACAAGGTGCAGATTACTTTTGGCTTATCCACTGAGACGTCTGTGACTTTAAGTAAAATGAGACACTCAAAGGAGCAGCAGTGTACTCATTTTGCATCCCTGTTAGAGTGAAAATACACTATGGTAGCTTAACTACACAGCACCTTTGAGACAAAATAATGTGATCAGAACAATTAAATGTGTTGAATGCAGACCTTAATCATAATGTTATTAAAGTGTCAACGCAGACTGCCCTCATATAATCATTGAACTGTAAAAACAAAATACTGCATTCACTAAAAGATGGAAAAAGTACTCTGCTACTCTTGGTGAAAGTTTTCAAGGTTACGGTAGTCCTGTTTAAGACCTGGTTTAAAGTACAGGCCACAGTCTGACACAGAAAATTCCCTGGCTGCACATAAGATCTGACATGAGGCTGTCGATCACTGCAGACTTGTGCTGAGATATGCTGGAGGTCAAATACCTGTCAGAAGGTCATGAAGGAGTGGGATGGAGAGACACGGTTCAGTCAGGGTCAGCAGTACCCATTACCTTTCCTTTGTCCCCTACAGATGAGTATCATCCACCTGATTATCTATTATCATGTTATTGGACGTAAATTTAACAAGCTGTTGAGAGCGCTGGAAAATCAATACCTTTTAAATGCTGTTTATGTGTGATTAACGGTTAATATCCTCACAAATTATTTAATATAATAAGGTCATTTGTCTTTCACATGAGCCCGGTACCCTGCAAAGAATAATAGAATAATAAATGAGGACACTAGTGAAGAGGAGATTTCTGATGCTTTCCCCGGCTCCGTTTTATTACCCATATCCTCTTTACAGCTACAAAGCTGCACTATGGTTATTTTATGCAAGTCATAAAATTAGGCTGAGATGGAATTAGCAGACTCGGGGCTCTTTATAGGTCAAGCCGGTAGTTTATGAGCCCACGACTCCCTGGCACTATTGTCAGGAGGCTAGTTAGAGGGGTCTTTAAGCATGATTTAATATGTCCATGCCTTGGAAAATAGTTAAATAGCTAATTAAATGGAGGAGTTAATTTACATATTAATTGACCTTCCAGTAATATTTATATTGATACCTACATGAGGAGCCCTTGTCTTCATTGCCTTTCATCATAGTTAGTCTGAGCAAATATGGTGTAACTTTTTTTGTTTAAACTCAAGTTTCTTTTTATCGTCGCTGGAGAGCGGCTGTGTATTCCCCGGCATGTCAGGCACACAGCTGGCTGGGCTTTTGTGTGCCAAGGACTCCTTTTGTTGTCGGATAATGGAGGAAGCACCATAAACAGCGATGGGAAGTGGCCTGGGGGGCTTTGTGGGTTGGGTGGCTGGGGCAGTGGGAGTGTGGATAGAGGAAGGAGGGGTGAAAAAGGGGGCTTGAGGAGGTGGAGGACAGTGTCTGTGTCAAAGCTGCTCTTAATTATATCTCTAATCACCAATCAGCTTGCCAGCAGAACAGCACCCGAGGGCCCGACATTAGCCCAACCTGTGCAGAATTAGCACAACATTTCACCTGCAAAGCTTTCCAACTTACACTCACGCGTACACGCACACTCACTCTGCTCGGCCAAGTTGCCTCCTCAGAGAGAGCACGACATAAATCTGTTTGTTTGTTACTCACCCTGCTCTGCTATAATGCTCCATAAGAGATTTGTGCCACATTCTCTATGATAATAATCTATCGCACTAATGCGGCCCCTGCATGTTGCATTGTCATGTTGATGTCCGCGTGGCCATCGAGGGGTAATGATGACACGGATCAGTGATGATAGATTGGAAGCACATTGTTTGTTTTCAACGGGGGGCGCGTACGTTCTGCGTGCCGTGTTGTTAGCATGGTAAGTGTGTTTTACAGCCTATTATCAGGTCGATCATTTGTCACCAGCTTGTCTTCTCTCTGTCTCACACATTCTTTTTTGGATAATGGCCCCTTCAAACAGATCTGCATATGAGGCCCGAACCCAACAATGGAGGTCCTGAATGAGTCTTTTCAGGCCGTGTAAACTAGAAATGTGGCAACAAATAACAAACAGGAGGGTGTCTGGGATGAGTGAGTCCAGATAGAAGGATGGGTTCTGCAGCATATTCACACAGTAACCATGTACCTCTGACCTCGACTCAGGGTGGGAAGATCACATGTTGTTACACTGACTCTCTGCTGTTAACAGGGCTGCATGTCTATTGGACAGAAACCTTTGTTTCTATTTCTTATATATACTCAGCCTTTTTTGAAGATTAAACAACTTTTTGTATCCCACTGGCTTTTGTTTGACAATTCTTAATCTTAGCATTCAGCCATTTCCTTGCTAACATTGTAACATAGCAGCTCAGTATTACATTAAATGGCATATGCTGCCTTTTCTTCCAGGCTTTGCAGATAAAAACTGCTTTAAAAAGGTTCCTTTCCATTACAATTTAAGTTTTTTTAAATTGTCCAACCAGAATAATAAATATTCACTGAAGAAATTTTCCTGAAAAGTAAATCCCTCAAGCCCTTATAAATGGGACAGTAAGACAAATAATCACAACATACAAACTCTGTCCTCCTCTGGAGTAGTGTTAAACCTGCCAGTCTCTAACTCGCAAGGACAACTGCGCTGCGCACAGAAGCGCCACGGGTTTGCTCCGACGGAAGGCAAGCGACCTTGCCTACTGTTAGTGTGTCTGAAGCCCTGCGCCGCAGCGCGCAGCCCAGATCAGCAGGCAGAGATCACAAGGGAAATGCAAGTTCACACAGGAAATGTATGTCAACAGCGGACGATTTTACCTTTTGGGGTTAATTTATCATCCATTCCGGTCTGAGTCCATGATGTCAATGCTTTCACCATTGAGTGAGTACATTAGGAAGTTATGGTTAATGTTTGCTCAAAGGATCTGTGGTTTTATGTTTAACTCTTCGGCTAAATGTCCTCAAAAGTGAACTTTTCCTCGTAAACGCCACCGTTGCAGCTCTGTGACCCACTGACCTCTTGGTGACCCTTTGCTCTCACTGCATATAGTGATAATTTATGATCAGGAGTCCATGCATTGTGTTTTATTTTGAAAGAACCGGATATTCTATGCTTGTGCCTTCCTGTTTGGAGCTTTCTGATTGATGTGAATTGGCGCGGTTTGGCAGTGGCCAGCGCTGAAAATAGAACGGCAGCGTATCTCAAACAAAGCGGAGCGGAGTGCTACTCCAGGGATGCACCGCTGCTGGACTGGAGCACGAGTGGAACTGCTCTGATACAGTAGAGAGAGAGCGATGTGCTCCGCAGTACGATTCGCTGGTGGATCACGGCATTGTCACTGTACGTGGAAATTAGAGGAAAGACCAAAAAAAAAGTCCCTGAGCCTGAGTACAAAATGAGCATTGTCTTCTGGTTATAACATACATAACATGACAGTCTATAATATAGAAGTCAGCACCTTCATAGTTTTGGATTACATCATACATGAAGTATTGCACTGTTTAACTTTCCTTAAGTTGACTGTAATTTGAGCTGGAAATATGTTGAATGGGGATGTAATGTTACCTTGCAAAGCAATTAAAAAAACACAAATATGATGGTTTATAAATCAATTTGATGGTTAGCTCAGTATTATGGCAAACAGTATATACCACCTTTTCTCACTGTGCATATAAACTCTTTTTTAAAAGAGTTATTTCTCTAAAACATCCTTAAGTTTTTAAAATCATCCAACCAGAATAATTCAACAATCATAAAAATCATTTTCCTAAAAAGTACCTCCCTGGAGTCATAAATCGGAAGGTAAAACAGACAATGAATCTCGTTCTCAGTTTCCCCAAACACAGCACAGTCAACCATAACACCCTCTTGCAAACACTATTTAAAATCAGTTTTTCACCAGAATCCATCAGCCTTATCCAATACGATCGCTCATCCCGCTCGCAACTTGTGAAACATGATAATCACAAATCAGTGCTCCTTCACCTATCCACTGGGGTTCCAGTGGATGGGTGTAGGAGCTCACCCCAAGCCTGTCCAGCATGCACATCAATGATCTGCCATCTGTATGTGAACAGTGTGATATTTTAATGTATGCTGATGACTCTGTTGTTTTTACTCATGGTGAAAGTGCTGAGGAGGTTGCACTCAAACTAACTAATGAAACGTGTAAGATCACCTCCTTGCTCAATCAAAACTGATTACAGTTAAACATGTCAAAAACAGTTTGCATGTTTTTTTTTTTTGTTTTTTTTTACCAAAGGAAAAATCCTGGATATTAAGCAAGACATTGTTATCTCAGGACAAAACTCACAAACTGTGTCAGAATAAAAATACTTCGGGTTTCCTTTTGATTGTAATCTTGACTTCCAAATCCATATTCAAAAAGTCTGCAACAAAGTTAAATTCAGCTCGGCTAATTTCAGATTTATCAGAAATTCCCTAGCCACTGCTGCAGCTAAGATGTATTTACACTCAATGATTCTCTCTCACATCTCCTATTGTGTCTTATGTTGGTCAAATACATACACTACAGCCTTAAAACCACTGGAATCATTATATAACAAGCACTCCAAATTTTTGACCAAAAAACATTTTCATCACTGCCACATCCTTAAGAAGTATAGTCTGTTCAGTTGGGGAAACCTGATTAAATACAAAAACATCTGTCTAGCGTATAGGATTCTACATGGCTTTGCACCCCCACCTCTATCAGGCTTTATTCACTTATCAATGATGCAAACAGAACCACTAGAGGTGTAGCTAGAAGGGACTGCATAATTACACTCAGAAAAACCACATGTGGTCAGACATTATTATTATTATTATTATTATTATTATTATTATTATTATTATCATAGTAGCATTTATGGATGCCTCTGTTACCTTCATGTTAGCTATGGGCAGTAATTACCTTTCAATACCATCAAAAGTTAATTTAAACTAGAAATCACTTGAAATGTCGCTTTAGCTTTTGTTAAAAGACAGTTAACTGGCTACATTTGTTGATTAATCTAACTTCCTATGAATTTGAATGATCTATTTTTGTATAAACTAAATATGATACAATGGCAACCATTTCTTTCATTTATGTGATTTTAGATTTACATTACCCTTTTCAAAACAGCATTTTGGCTTTAGTAGTTGTATACAGTATCAATATACAGTGATTGTGATGGACAAAGAAAATAACCAATAGAGTTACTAATATGTTGAATAGTCATGCATTTCAGTCCTTTTTTATGTCACTGTAAGCTGCTCATTCTCATCATTTTTCTATTCTTATATTTGACGTACTATTAAACCCTTATTAATCACACCCATGCTATCCAGCTTTTAAGCATGTTGCTGACACTGTGAGAAAATCCTCCTGTGTATGGATCTATCTTCCATTATCTTTCCTCCTCATGGTTTCCTCTCCTGCTGTTTTTAACAATATGGCTGCCAGCCTGAGCCCCCCTGATCCAGCCACAGGCCGGCAGCTGCCCAGCAGACCCACGCCGCCATCAGCAACACCTCAGGGCCATCATGTCATCACTCACCAGACTAAGTAGCCTGTCAGAGGGTGCTGTGGCTGCAAATTGAATATTGTTATTATCCACGGATTTTTCTCATCAGAGCACTGTGCATGCTCATAATGTTAACAAGTTTTCTGTCTTTGACTTCTACTTTTTAACCTATCAATTAAAAAACAAATCTTTCTTTAACTAAACTTAAACCCCAACAATAGTGAAATAATCTGCAGTTATCTGCAAATTAATTTGCAACTCTTTTGATAGTTGGTCAATGACTTTCAGATTTTTTTTGTGTTCTTTTGCTGGTATTTGGATAGGAAAGCTACATAGTGATAGGGAATACAGGGGAAAAGAGACATGTAACAAACTGCATCAGATCAGGAGTCATACCTGTGACCAGTGCAAGGAGGACTATGACCTCTGTACATGACATTCCTGCGTTACCAAAGAGGTCAAACCAAACCAGAGTTCTTGGTTAACTGTATTTTTTCCACAAAGAAAGTTAAGAGAGATTCATGCAAAATAATAATAACAACACCATTTTAATCAGTACTTCCCCAAAAGTAACTTATTGTTTATTTGAAAAACATAAATACCCTTCTTCTCACATTTTATCAATGCTAGACTGAGACAAGAAGAAACAAGCAGGCAAAACTACTTAAAACTGACTTAAATCTAAAAACAAAAGGTAAATGCTCATATTATAATGTGTTTTATTTAACTGGCTTAATATCATTGCACAATGACAACTCTTCCAAGTAACCAAGTTAAAGGTGCAGTGTGTAGATTTGGGAATATCAACATCTAACAGTCAGTTCAAGAATGTGATGCTCCTTTCTCTGGGGAAAACTGTGGCAACCAGTGGATTTAAAAAACTGTGTATCTGTTATTTGTTTCCTTCTGTGTTACAAAAGAAACATTAAAAATTAGGCCTGGAAAATTTATCACAAATGAGATTAAATCGCAATATGTCATGCTGCAATTTACAAATCACAGATGCTACAATATTGACCTAACTTTAAATGTGTCAAAATACCAGTTTAATACATTCATTTTTTGCAGCAGCAGATATTTTATGCACATTTTGCAAACATTCAAGTGTCATTTTTAAAAAATGGTTTAAGAAAATGTGTCCTTTCTGTGTTTAATGTATGTTTTTCTTAATTAAAATGAGTGACATGAAAACAATAATCCTAATTCAATAAAGCAATTGATATCAAATTTGCAATATGAGCAACAATAATTGCAATTAGATATACTTTTTAAATTGTTCTTTGCTAGTTCATTCAATCTAATATTGAAGAAGCTTAGCATTAGTTCATTTAAATCATACCCCTAGCCTTGGATGATAGCCAGCTGACACAAATTATTGCCTTTCAGCTCTCACAGCCAATCACAGCTCTTTCTCTCAACACAGTGGTCCATTTAAAGATGACGTACTGCTCACAAATCCCTGCTTGCATTAATGCTGATACACCACACTGCTGCTGACAAAGCTTCACCTCCTCCACCCCAGCCTCCTCCTTTATAGCATAAAGCTAGCTGCACCCTCATACTCAGATTCATGCTGCTATGGATTAATTGCTTCTGAATAACTTCATTGTTTGCAATGAACATTGTTGCGATTGTACTTTGTCTTTTTGCTTTCTAGCTGTTATTTCCTGTCAATTACAATGTGTATTTATTTGAGATTGATGATTGAACTCTTTGGCATGAAATAATTAAACTGTTTAATATCATGATAAACATGTGAAAGTTTAACTGAATCCAAAATTAATTTTTTGGATGACTTTATCACATAAACTTGATGAATTTTGTCAACAGAACAATGAGGTGCTGTCTGAGTTTGTTCAGCTTTGGAGAAGAGACCTGAGAAGAAAACTTGAGCATATTAAGTATTTCTTGAGGTACTTTCAGTGGGTTGAGCATGCACTTTAAATGTTCACTATCACCATCAAAGGTGTTTCATTGATGAAGGACAAAATCAATGTAATTAAATTCAATTAATTGTATATTGTTGTATAAGATTGTAAGGTTTTTACTATTGATGATACAATTCAAGTTATAATCATCTATGACTTTAAGGTTTATATTTTGTACCTAACAGTTACTAAATTAAACAAAATATCGTTGGAAGTTTGATGTATTTCAAACATCCTGTTAATAATGTTCATTTAAACTATACTTAGTGATATAAACTAGATGCACAGCTCTAACATGTTAGCCCGCAGAAGAGGAAGAGTAAACTGACTAACAGCTGGTCACCTATAATTCCTCTTCTGCTCTGTGTCGTTTGTGTGGCGATTAGTGCTAAGTGTCCCCGTCCTCAGGACTCTGTCCAACCTCTTCAGCAGATATCACCTCAGGTGCTGGCTGTTAGCTGTTCGGGTCCTAACAGTTCAGCAGAGTCCAACAGTCAGATAGCAGCACAGAGAGGAGCCTGGGAGACGTCAGCTGTGCAGTAACAATAATCTAGCCTGGCCTCTCCGCCCCAACCCATGCCTCAGCCAGTGCCCAACATTTCGAACTGAATAAGTCTATAAAATGGACACCTGCCACCAGACCCTGCATGCATCACTAGTGCCAGAGTGGCGAGCACAATCGCCCAGCAGTCACGGGCAGTTGCCTGCTGATATATCAGATGCGATCCCCGGGAAGGGGTTCAGTGCCCCAGCCAAATGTTAAAGTTATTTGTTCTTGTCATTAAACTAAACTTTATTGTGACCCTCTTGCGCTGTTATTGAACTGGCAGCAATTCTCTGGGATTGGACTTTATCATTGAGACTGTGTATGAATCTCTGGGGCTTTGGCATTGCACTTCACTGAGCTATAACTCCATGTTGCCCTTACAGTCTACAGGGCTAAAGAGAGCAGAGGAAGAGACAAGAGGGAGGAAGGAGCCAAAAAGCATTTGACATTCTTCACATTTGCAATCCAATAATAAACGCTGGAACATGGTACACATGCATGGATGTTAATACCAAAAGAGTCAACATGTATGATGAGTAACTCAGGGACGTCCTATCTCTGCTCCAAAAGCCTGACTATAAAACTAAGATGTTGTTAGGGCTTCATATTGTGAAACAATCTGCATAGAGAGATCAGCTTAGTCAATGATCTCTTTGAAATCCTTTCTTTAAAAATGCTTACTGTGTGCCAGCTAGCCTTTCCCAGTTTTACTTGAAATCTAATTTTAACTTTAATCCTTTTAAATTCTTTGGTATCAACATGTAACTCTTTCATCTTACAATAGTAGTTTTAACGTTGATCTAACTGTAAACTGACTCTAAATAGGAAGAACGGCATCTTTACCATTTACACATAGCATCCCGGTCACCTGCTTTCAGAACTATGTAACTCTGGCAGTGGGCCATACTTCTCTTGTGAGAAGTGCAAACAGCTTTACAGCACTGTCACATACCAGCCTCAGCTTCAGCTGTCAGCTGTTTGATAATGATGGCTGGGGCTAAAAAATGGAAGTGAGTGGCAACAGGTGAAGATACAATGGGAAAAAAAAACAAAGTGACAGCAAGATGCTGGGCTAGAGTAAATATTGAAGCAAAATACTGAAAATATCTAACGTTGGCAGGAGTTCTGAGAAGCAATAGGCATGCGTGAGTTTGCTAACAATGGAGTGAAGATGCTAACACAGCCATACTTGCTCAAAATCCGGCAATTTTACTGTAGCTTTTCAGTCCACCTGGTTCTTTGGCTTCTCATTGGAGATGTAGCCACACTGCTTAATGACAGTGCAGTTACACTCAGAGACCTCTGGTGAGTGCCAAAGAGCACCAAACTGAATTTCAACATATCCCTGCTGTAACACATTTTGTCTTTTATAGTTCTTTTGTATGACTTTTTAAAATTTTGATGAAATGATCTGCATGTTTTAAGTTTCTACCTTTGTAAATTATTCTTAAGTCTTTGTTAAGCACCTTGTAACTCAATTTTTGAGAAGTTTTCTTTAAAAAATTCCATATTATCAGCCATTTTTGTCCGTGTATGCCTTCTGATTTTGAAATACTTTCATGTCAAAGAGCTACGATTGGAGCTAAACAGTATATAATCATATCTGCTCAAATAATTTTTCACATTATGTGCAGAAAGAAATTAGTTATGAAACAAATTCATTCTAATGCATGTCAAATACAGTTAAAGTCAATAAGACAGCAATCCACTCCTTAGCAGGATGAAAGTAAATATGAAGGGGCGAAAAGGTATTAGGCAAGGAGGAGGCTGGGGTGGTGGAGATAAAGCTTTGCTAGCAGCAGTGTGGTCTCATCCGCATTTGTAATGCAGGGATCAGTGAAGAACCAATATATCTAAATAAATGGACAGTGGTTTATTTGAATGGACAAGCTTGTGGAAAGAATGGGATGCGATTTGCTGGCAATATGCCTCAAATTTATTTTCTGATATATTTTGGCTATATCGCAATAAACTGTATATAATATTTTGAAAGCTCCTATAAATTGCTGTATGAATGTTTGAATCACCCTTTTGATGCATAAAATAACACCAGTATGATGTTTACAGACCCTTCTACTTAAATTTTCCAAATCAGAAAGGGTAAAATCAATATCAAGGTAAATTTAGCACACTTTAATTTTGAAGAAGACTTAATTCACAAGCTTTTACAAATAAACATAAATAATGGCAGCTAAAAAAAAAAAAGTAAATAATTATCATTAATGATGTTGGTTATTAAAATGCTGCTTATTTTACTCATTAAGGGTGGAACAAACACAAAAACTCACCAATCAAAAGATGAAGCCAAAGACCAAAACACTGCAGTCCTGTCCAACCATTCAGACTCACAGCTTTGATTACATTAGTCTGTTATCATCTTTCAGACCTGGTGCATGAAGCTCTCTGGTGTGATCATTGGGGGAAAAAAATGCTCATTTGGAGGCTTCTACTTGTTGATGTTATGAACTGTTAGGCTGAGATAAGGCTCTGTCATTGAGGAGAAGTGGTCACATGCTTGAGAAGCGGGGCCTTTTTCTCTCTGACATGGACAACTCTGGCAGGAAGTTTACTGCAAAATGTTTGCATCCAGGCAAATCATACTTTAGGACGAATTGGGGCCATGTCTTTGGCAATATGTTGTGTTACTTCTGCTGTAATCTCGGCATCATCTTGCAGCATATTTTAAAGATTGTTTAGTTCGAAGTCTTCCTAATTAAATCTGAACCACTACCAGGTGATAGATCCAGCACTGTTTCTTGTTGTCTGTCTAAGGCTAGCTCACCCTAGTGGTCTGGTTACTTCATCCACTCTGATATGCTTCTCTCTCTTCTGCTAATACAAAAACGTGAATGCGCAAAGAAGTTTTCTGGATGGGTGGGGGAGTTAACACTGCTGTTTGAGAGAGGCGTTCAGAAACAATGGGAGAAACAAAACTCCAGATGGTTAAAAACTTCCACATAATTTATACGCAATGTTTGTGATAAACTAATTTTATACATCTCACATGACAAAAGCCACGACACATCAAATATACTCAATATATCGCCCACTCCTTGCTAGAAGACCATAATAAAATCAGCTGGCAGTCAGCTGATTGCTGGATGTACTTTCATGACTTCCATGTCCAGCATGAACTTGCAATTAGCCTCATTTAAGACAAATTATAACACACTGATTACAATAAAACATGGACTGAGTGAACATGATAACAAATGTTATAAAAATGAAAAAAATACTTTAAATAGTTGAATATTTAATTTTTGATATATGCTGTAATTTGCAGGGATTTCAGAATTTTTGCAAGAGGGGGTTCAGACCAAAGGCTATATTGGGCTACCATATACGGGGAAGTCTGGGGACCCCTGTATTAGCCGTTGTGCCTTGCAGGTGCTACTTCTGTAAAAATGGTGGTTGAGTTATGATGCAGGAGTGTTTTAACCTGTCTCTAGAAAAAGACGAGAAGGAAAAGAAAATAATTTGTTTTCTGGAAGATGCCTTCTGTAACATTATCTATTCTATATGAGTTCAGGATGCAGGTACAATGCATTTTGTGTAAAAGAGAAGACATTTTTCAGTTTGATTCTGGCTCGATATTCTGTCCTCTGTCTGCACACAGACAGCTATGATCCATCCCATTAATCAGTAAGCACACAAAAAGCCATTATTATTCTTTTTATTATAGAACTTTACATCAAAGTTTGGCTTTTACCGTTTAAAGCTGATGGTGAGAAATGGAAAGTACGGATCCTCTTACAGTTGTAATGAAAAGGGTTGTGATCCATGGCTGTTTGCTTTGCCTCAGTGTGCTTTATTGTCGACGATGAGGGCATCCCTCACTAGCTTTACACCATTTTTCTGAATGTTTCATTACTTTACACCTTCCACCTTCTCTGACCCCACATCTGCTGCTTAGAGAAGACATTCAAACAGATATTAGAAAGAAATATCTTGCCAAAAAGTGTTTGTGGATCATTAAGAGGCTGCAACTGTTACAAAAACATTAGCATTGGTGAGGTACACTGCAGACAAAAGGTGGCTCTTTTTACAGCCTGTGTATTTTCCAAAGGTTCTTGAAAGAGACAATGCGGTCATAGAAAATATAAACCGCAGATAAACGACATGACATAAAACTGCAGCCCATGTCCTGTCAAGCTCGGGCGGCTTCCGAGCTCAAACTGCCTTAATTTTCACCTCCTGTGAATTGTGCTAACATCCCCTTTCTCCTCTGGCATGAAGAAGGGGATATTTTTCTGTGCTTTAATGAGATAGTGTTATGCCTGGGTTATGCCATTTCACATCTGCCTTCATAAATGTGTTGAGCATATGACACTACTGCTGCATAAGTAGTCTTTATTCAGGTCTAATGTTGGCTTCTTTAAATTTCTAAAAGTGTAGCTTGATGGCACAAAAATCCACTTAAAGAGACATTTGAGTCCACTGCTGCTCAGGCATTTCTGGCCTGGTAACCTTGAAAACTACCAACTCGTCTCCTATATTCCTTTTTTCCCAATGAGGTAAAAAGGGCAAGTTTTCGCTCTTTAAGATGGCGGTACATAACCCGTCCATGGAACATAAACGTGTCTGCCGGTTGGGGAAGATGGATGGAGGCCCACATGCCTACCTTAATAAAAAGGTCTTTAAACCCTCGTCCGGATCTTCTTCCGAGGAAGCATGATATTAAAGACAGTCAGGGAGCTGGGCTTGGTAAACGTAATGGATCGGCAGGAAAGTTTAAAAGCACCAAGGGGGTAGGCCATTATGCAAAATAGGACTCGCACAAGTAATCTGCGCCCTGTCTCTCAGCTGCCAAAGACAAAGAACACATGCAGAGGCCCTGATTGCTTCTTAAGAAGCTCTCTGCACCGCCATGATGGATTCTGGTATTTTGACTGTTAATATGTTTGAATGAAAATTATTTATACATTTCTGTGAGGTTGAGCGCCTCTCCCTGTGATTACTGCCTCTGAAAATGAGAGCGGAGGAGCAGGAAATTTCCATGTCACAGAGGCCTGATGTATACTCAGATTATGGGCTGATTGCAGCTCAGATGAGCACCGTGTAGAATCGTTTGCCCGCGTCTGTGACAACTCCTCGTCCCTGACAAGGCCTTTTAGTTTTTCTGGTTATTGATGCATTCTGCATAAATGCAATCCATTGATGGTGTCTGCTGCATGAGCATAGGTATTGGGGGGAAGGGGGTAGAAGCGAGGTATTTAATACACTCAGACACAAGGAGGCAAGCAGTGGAGCATCCTGAATGTTTTTTATCAGAGCATCTTGAATGACAAGTGAATGGTGTTGGAGTGAAATCTGCATGTGTGATGATGATGTGCTATGCATCAGGCCCTCTGTCATTATCCAATGTAGACAAATGATCCTAAACAACAAGACAGATAAGAATGAGAGGGCATGTTGTACGTCACTGATAGTCGGGAAGGTGTGTGTCAAAACAGGTAACATGATTTTAACATAAACACACAGATCTAAAGCTATACTGCAGTGCAAACTGCACAGTCCCAACTGGTTTAACGGCAGTGCAGTAATGTTATTGTGAATACTTGACTAAGTACAGTAGAACATTTTTCAGGAACTTCATTAATTTCTTTTAATGTTGATATACATGTCTGTTTCTACAACTCTGAAGAAAATGCACTTAATTTATATGGGCTTACCAAATAGTACAAAGAGTAGTTCAAGTTACTCCCTTGAACCAACTCTGAGTGGTTTGTGCACGTTAAGCACCAGCTATAATGATCAAACAATGCAATATTGGCTTTACTAGCCTAAGTCTTTCTCTAGATGTTAGAACTAGGCCTGTTAATATGAATGCATTAATGCTTGTGATTAATCTGGAAAGCTTAACGAGTTAAAAGGAAAACTTAATCATATGACTAAGTTTGATCCCAACATCCTCCCTATGTTTACATCCCTGGGGTGAAAAAGTTAAAGGCGGGTCAAATGCAGCCAGCAGTAATGAGTGAGGAGACAGAGTCTGCTTCACGGCAAATTTCGATTAAAAAAAGCTGCCTAATGGAAATCTGGATGAAACAAAAGTTGTGTGTACATATTGTGGTGATGAACGGTCTTTACGCCGAAGCACAACAAGTCTGAAGTACCATCTCCGGGCAAGACTCGTCTTTGCTAGTGTTAGCAAAGACGCTAACAACAACACGGGATCAAGCCATGATAGCTAATGTTGCTAATGTTAGCAAAGACACTAACAACGACACAAGATCAAGCCATGAGAGCTAATGCTTCTAATGTTAGCAAAGATGCTAACAACAACACGAGATCAAGCTATAACATAGCCAAGCTACACCAGCCCAGTCCAGCAGACGTGGATTTGTCCCCAAAACGACAACCTCGGGGTAACGGCACACCTGATCATTCACTTTACAGCAGAAGTTATTTTGTACCTGATGTGTTTGTCTTCTGGGCTCATTTGCGGTTTATAAATATTATTGCTCAGTGAGTTAAGACACTCTGATTTACAAACCACAAATAAGTCTAAAAACTCTAGTGTGCAGTTTCAGTCAAGTAACCAGAACATTTTGAGCTTGCTCTTTACATTGTTTTGTTCAATATCGCACAGATTTTATAGAACAAACTTGTACTTGAAATACTTTTGCAAACATTTCAGACATACTGAAGTAGTTTTTGCAAGGGAAATGTTTTGAGAGCACTGGGGTATTTATTTATGTTATGTTACTTAGAGCTGGTTGATATGGACCAAAAGGTAAATCTGGATATATATCAGCTTCATGATGACACATAAAATACATCTTGAGATTTTTTTTCTGTAAAGAAATCAAAAAACAAAGTCAGTTCTAAGGGTGCTTTTACAATAGGCTTGATTGATTCAGATTGATTGATTTGCCATTCCTCCCCCTCCTCTCTCCCCTGCTGGGTTTCAATCACACTAGCAACACCGATCCTTGCCCAGGCTCACTTGTGTATGTACTCAGTCTGTTACAGCAGGTGGCGGTATGCACGTAGCTGGTATATAAGTCTGCCAAGGAGGAGACAGAAGAAGTCACCATGACCATTACCTGAGCAAACCTTTTATGTAACCTGGTAACAAGTCCATCCTACCACTGTGGATGTTTTTAAAATCACTTTTTAAGATTCCAGCAGTGTCCCTCTTTGTATCTACACATCTATATGCAGCTCAGAGGATTAAATGGGCTCTTGCTGGGCAGGTATGATGGTTTTTGAGGTGAAAGAAGACATTTAATGCCTTGGCAACTCATCTCACTGACCCCAACTTTTGTTCACCCTTACGGTGAGTCATAACAGACTATTTGTTGACTTGATTCTGATGATTTCTGCCTTTTATTGATGAAAAACAAGAACCAACTGCTGCACTGTTAGTTTTTTACAGTGACGTCATATAGCTGACACAACTCTCTGTCCTGTATCAAGGTATGACTGCATTCACATCTCAATCAAACTGTGCCAGAATCTACTTGAATGAGACCGCCAGCCCAAGTGGGCCAGGCCAGGGCCTAGTGCCTGAGTGCATTTTGTTTTCATTTACATTGACCAAAATGAACCACACTATGGGCTCAAATGCACTCAAATGTACTGGGACCGGGCCCCTAGTGTGAAAGCCACCTAGCTCAAACCCCCATGATCCAAATGTCACACAGGCCCTTTAAACAGCCAGTTTCACAAAACAACATGTACATTTAAATGACATTAAAGTAAACTTTCTGAAAAAGAAATAAAAATACTACTTACATTAAAAAATAAAGAGTAAAATGATTATCCCCCATTTAGCCCAAACATTTCAGGTTATCCTGTTGTGTCAGTAAGAATCTCACAGTGCCATTTCAAGCCGCGACCCCGCATCCCATGATGTTTCACCTTTACTTTGAGCGTCACAGAGGCGTGAAGGTGGGACAAGGTGATTCCTTCTCTAAGCTGCCACCAGAGATTGTAACAGAGGTGTTACAGAGGCCGATCAGCGGAACTAGAGGAGGAATGCAACACTTTGCATGTGTGTGTGTATATATGTCAGATATTGTGTGTACGTGGAGCTCCCGCTGTGCTCTCTTGCTGTACTGCAATGCCGAAACGCAGTATGAATGACTAAAGATACGAAAACGGCACAGGTTCGTTACAGAGGTGCACCCTACAGTGAACAAGCTTTTTACTTTGCATCAAGTCCTGCATCTTTTTTTCTGTGAATCAATATCAACATAAATGTAAATGAAATAAATAATTGTCTTTCCCTACATCTCCTTTAAAAATATATCAATATATCTCAAAAACTCTTGAGTTAAGGATCCTAATATTTGCTCAACGTGGGCTGAATCTAACAGATGATCTCCTTTAAATAACAATTTCTTAATATCACAACAAAAGCAAAACTTGCTTGTACACTCACAAACCTGCACATAAACAATCTTATAGCTTTCCTGAGAGGCTGATACCGATCAAGACATGTCCAGAAATCCCCATGACCTCAGTTATAATAGTTCCCTGTTTCAATGCTGAAAATATTCAAAATATTTTATTTATCTACTAAAACTTCTGTACTGACTTTAATTTTTACATTTAAACTCTTGTAATTCCAAATTATTTCAAAGCAATTTTTCATTTCCCTTAATTCCTGGAAGGTTGTCTCTTTGAAGATGAAAGATAATCATCCAGCAGCACCAAGGACTTTAACAGGGCCTCCTATTTTTGCCTCTAAGCTGCAATACATAAAAATGATTGATAGATCCACTTACAGCACAACAACCCCCTGAGAACAATTACTACGGCTTTGGTAATTCTGCAATCACGCCGTTTGATCATGGCGTATCACACTCCTTTATCCTGCTCTGGACGGCATTCAAGAGAAACTTTTGGCTCCTCAGTTGAAGAAAAACTAATGAAAATATATCAGAAGCCAACTTTTTAAGCCAATGAAAGCCCCACAGTGGAGCAGTGCCACTTTGCAGTAAAAATGGAGCAAGCATTATAGGAAGAAACAAATCCAGCCCCCGACACACTCAGACACACATTCAGTCAGCGCCCCCGGGCATGGGTTCAGTCGTCCTCGTCTCTGTCTCTCTCTCTTTTGGGGCCTGATTTGAATACGAGCCTTGTTTTATGGAGGAAGGTAATTGGAAGTTGGTGATTTACTGCAGTGTATACAGGGACTGCATCCAACAAAATATCTGGAAGCAGGGAATAATCGCTTTGCAGCCTGCTGCTGCATTTATCTGGACACAGGTATATTTTAACCACCGGGTGTTGACAGTGTTGACTATTAGCCGGCAAATAAATTATTCAGCACTTACACGAGGGGAAAAAATGGGAAAAATCTCCTTTCTGCTGCTACAACAGGACAAAGCAGCGTGCAGTAGCGGGAAAAAAAGAGGCAGTCATTTTTTCTTCAATTACAAAAGGCAAATATTTATTATTTATAAGTACTTGCCTTGTATGGGCTTAAATGTTATTTATGAACCTGTTGCATAGTGATTTCCAATGTAACTCATTATTTTTAGCTGGAGGGTGTTGTAAAGGAGCAAGGATATATTTAATGACACTCTGCTAGTCGGTGCAATTACACTGTAATCATTATGTAAAATGTCCTATTAATTAAACCAATTTCTGCTAGGGGAACATTCTTTTCTGCAGGGCCTGCGCCTCATCCTTCAGCCGCCGTGCTGCCTCCTGTTTTTCACCAGCCTCCTATTATGTTGTGACTTCACTGCATACATATTTATAAAAGAGATTTTCATTATCCCCGAGATTTGGAACCACTTTCAGATTAAAAAATACAATGTGCCACAGAGATTTGAAAGGCAATTAGAGTTCTTTCCAATCATTAAATGTTTCCGCCTTTTGATCATTTCTTCTTTTCTTGGTACATTTATAAGCCGAGGATCTGCACTGAAGCACATTTTAGCTCTCAATTTAATAAGATGTCAAATAAAAGGATTGGATGCTCAATAACTATGACATATTTCAACTACTAACTTGTCCAGTAAGACAAATTGTCTTTGGACCTTACCTAGAAAATGGGATTTAGAATAAACACAACATACTTTTCCCTGATTTGAAACTACATTTAAATGCAGAAGTTCAAAGACAAGCGGCCTTATTGGGCCAGTTTGACATGTACAGGGCTCCAGGGTCCTAATGTCACTGGAACATGTCTTACAAACTGCTTTTGCCATCTTTCCCAGAGATGGTATATGACACTGCAAATACTTCCCTGTATGTTTGGCCACGAAAATAAATCTGAGTTTGTCCAACAGATGGCTTCCTCTAACCTGACATGCCAGACAGACTGTTTGATATATACATTGTGTAGGATATATTTCACATTTATCTGGAAAACTTCCCATACAAAGCATTTGGGGAGGGCAGGAATTTTTGGAAATACTCAGAAGGGGATGATACGAATGTTCAGACAATCAAATTACAGCTCTAAAGGCTACCGCTGTCGTGGGGTATGAACAACAGAGCCTGACGGTGGCTAAAATTTAGGCCGAAGCCAGGAGACATGTAAAAACATATTTGCCAGGAGAAACTTTCGATGTAGATCTCTGCTTTTGTTTTAACCCCTTAATGCCTGTTGTTGCATATTTGATACATACTTTTATGATACCTCTATCTAATCAATATGCTCAATAAATAAAAAACTTCTGAATACAATCTGATAAATGATAACAATGCCCTCAAGTGGATTATCAGTTACTAAAAACACCTAATGAATAAAATGAGATACTAAAAATATAATTGTTAAATTTCATGGAAATTTGGATTTTTAAAATTTCAGTAGAAAGTTAAATGAACATTTCAGTTTGAAAAATTGGAATTTTCTGGCTATTATTTGTGTTTTCAGGCTTTAAGGGGTTAATAATGAAATGTGGTATCGTTGTGATAAAACTGCTGCTACTACAGCTACATCAGAGCTCAATGCTGCTGCGGCAGCAGCCGTTGGATACATAAACCTGCTCTATGGGGAAAACTAAACCTCACCCAATATTGAGATTGCAATTTAATATGCGATTATTTTTTAGGTCAATCTTATGTATTTTTCAACAAATTCAAGCAATAAAAAATTCCATAAATAAGACCATGTGCATTGAAAACCATTCAGAAGCAATTAATACATAGTAGCATGAATCTGAATATGAGGGTGCAACAAGCTTTAAGCTATAGATGAGGTGGCTGGGGTGGGGGAGGTGAAACTGGTTACTAGCTAGGGGTATGACTTATGGGAAGTAACGCCAGGCTTTATCAGTTTTATTTAGAATGAGCTAACTATTTTTGCTCATATTGCAAATGTGATGTCATCTGCTTTGTTTAAGGGCATTACAATTTTTATGTCCCTCATTTTGATTAAGAAAAACATATGTAAAACAAGAAAAGGAGGCTTTTTGTAAAATATTATATAAAACTTGACACTTGAATGTTTTCGTAATGTGCATAAAATCTCTGCAAAAAAATTGATTTATTAAACTGGTGTTTTGACACATTTCAAGTAAAAGAAATATTGAAACTTATGTGATTTGTAAATTGCAGCAGGCCATATTGTGATTTAATCTAATTTGCGATTAATTGCCGAGCTCTACTCAGGATAGTGACTGCTTGTAGTGCTGGACAACATTGTTTCTGTACAGAAAATGAACACTGCAGGCGCAAAAGGGGCCATCTATGGATTTAGGTACCTAATGCAACCTAATGCCTGAAAAGAAGTCAACAATACTTTCTGTTTTACACCTCTTAATTGTCCCTGAATATAGGCCAACAAAATACTTTAATTACAACATTCCCTTCAAATTTATCTCATAACATTATAGCAGAAAACAACTTCCAGTAGTTATGTATAACAGGTAGCTAGACTGTTGAATTTTGATGCTTTTGGCCACTGAAAAGGCTGCTTCTTTGACATCAGAGATAGAAATATTAGAGATTAGTACTGAGGAATACTGAGTGCATATATACTTTGGTGAAGTCAGTTAAGTGGGGACAGAACCCATGGCAGGGATGAAAACATGTCGTTAAAATGATTAAAAATCCAGAAAACTGTGTTTACTAGAAATAGCCGTTTCCATCTAAAGTTGCAGTGCTTTATAATGCAAGAGACAAACAGAGAATTCGAAATTTGTCTGCCTTTAAGAAAATGTTGGTGCTAGCAATCATGGTGAGACAGAGTAGTTGACCCCTCTGGCTCTCTATCTGCTGCTCTGGCAGTCCTTATGTTGCTGTCGTGACCAGAGGTCATTGGCACTTCCAATGCTCTTCAGACACAATCTGTTTTCTTTACTTCTTGGCACAAAGGAAACGATTAAGAAAACAATTCAATAGAGAGCGAGAACACACACACATCTACATTGCAAATGGAGACGCTTGGATGTTTGCTATTCAGAAAGCATCGGGTGGGATAGGCCCTCTTTGTAGGAGTGCTTATCTAAGAGGTCCACTTCTGAATACAATAGACAACCATAATGCTGCTGAGGGGATTAGGCTGTTTATTAGGCTGTAGTGCAAACCATTAGAAATCATTAAAATGCAGTAGATGTTACAGGAATCCTACAAGTTCTACAAACATGAGTTAATTTAGTTATTAGATATTCCACGAATTATATTGTTTTAAAACAAATAAAGTACATTGCAGGATCAGGAATCTTGTACAGATCCTAAAACGCAATTATTATTATTAAGCAGACTTAACAGAACAAGAAAATAACAAACAGCCATATAGCCAATTCTTAAGTGTTATAATAATTGCTCCAAAGGCTCAAGAGTCTAAATCACAGAGGGTCTCTAGAAGCCAAAACAGATGGCAACAATATCTCCACTCATAACCACCAGGCTGATCTTTTCTCATGCAGCTCGCCACATGTTATATGTCCATTCATAAAGTTGTTACCGATGACTATCTCAGTGTTTGATCATGTTTGGAAACAGACAGAGCTGTGAGAACAATACTGCAGCTCTTATCAGAAGGGAGGACTAAAGCTTCTTGTGAGAGCATGACTAAAGGGCTGACAGTCTGAGCGGCTTATGGAGGAGAGTTGTTAAAGTCAAGACACCTGCTGTTAAAGAGGAAGGTAGGGCAGTGATGATGATGATGAGGATTACAGTGACAATGAGGAGCAAAAAAACAAAAGAAATTGTAGTTTGGTTGTGATGGCAGTGGAAAGAGGAAAGGCGATGATGATTGTGAGGAAAGTTTTTGAGCAATTTTTAAAGAAAAATACTTCGGAATTTCAAATAACAATGTTTTTTTTTTTTTTTTAACTGCATGGATTTTTTTTAAAGAATTTACACAGTATATATGTGAAGCTGTATTTGAGCAGCACTTTTCAAAAAGACATTTACTGGGCAGTTGTTGCCTTTATTCAACCAGACAGTAAAGACAGAAGTGAAAAATTTGGAGAAGAGAGTGAGGAATGGCATGCTGCAAATGTCAAGGGTAAGACTCTTTTGCTTTTAGAGTTGCCTTAAATTTTTTGTGGCCTGGATTTGAAAAGGAGATGATACATCCATCAGAGATTGTTGTCAATTGATATAATAGCACCAAGGACTTACTGTAGATTTACATTTTATTATTAAATGAAAAAAATTAGCTCATTTTGAGTTTAACGGCAGCAACACATCTAAAAAAAAAAAATGGTGCAGGGCAATGACAGGCTGGGAAAGTGGTACTCATGAAAAACATCTGTGAGCATTTTGCAACCAATTATGTTAACTGTCAAAAAGTCAGTAACATAACTGGGTATAAAAGGAGTGTTTTAGAGGGGCAGAGTCTCTTAGAAATAAAGATGGGCAGAGGTCCACCAATTTGCAAAAAATGCATCTTAAAATAATTCTCCTAAATGTGAAATTCCTGAGATTTTGAAAATCCCACCATCTACAGAACATAATATCATCAAAAGATTTAAGAGAATCTGGAGAAATCTGATTCTGTACTGGAAATCAGGAAATCTTTCTTCGCCAAACCAAAGTTCATTAAAAATGGAACGAGGCAAACTGGAAAAGTGTTCTGTGGTCAGATGAATAAAAAATTGAAATAGTTTAAGGAAATCATGGACACCATGTCTTGTGGACTAAAGAGGATAGAGACCATCCAGCTTGTTGGCAGCATCTCTGATGGTATGGGGTTGCATGAGTGTCTATGGCATGGGCGGCTTACAATGCTGAAAAGTTTCTAGAGGTGTTAGAGCAACATATCCTCCCATCCAGACAACATCTCTAACAGGGAAGGCCCTGCGTATTTCATCAAGACAATGCTAAACTACCTACCCCATCCATCAGAACAACATGGTTTTGCAGTAGAAGAGTCCAGGTGCTGAACTGGCCTGCATGCAGTCTGGACCTTTCACCAATGTAAAACATTTGGTGCATCATAACACAAAATAATCCAACAAAGAAGACCCAGGACTGCTGAGCAGCTAGAATCCTAAATCAGACAAGAATGGGACAACATTCCTCACCCAAAAATCCAGCAATGGGTCTTCTCACTTCCCAAACATTTACAGACTGTTGTTAAAGATGAAGGGATGCTACAGAATGGTAAACATGACTCTTTCCCTATTTTTCTGAGATGTGTTGCTGCCATCAAATTCAGAATGAGCTACTATTCTTCATGAAAAGGTGAAAAGTCTCAGTTTAAACATTTTTATGTTTTAATATGAATAAATATGAATATGAATATGTGTTTGAGATTTGCAAATGATTGTATTGTGCTTTTATTTTCATTCTACACAGTGCCCTGATTTTTTTGGGAATTGGGGTTATAAAAAAGTATTTCATCTACATTCATCTTTTTGTATTGATTTTAAGTCTTACATAATGTGGACGAAAGAGACATGATACAATAAAATTTGCAGTTTTACATAAATGGCGTAGATTCCCCCTCTTAGAGACATTTTTGCTGCACTTGCTTAAATTCAAACCACACACACATAGGCACACAGTCAGATTTTTCCAATCTGCAAGCCATCAGCATGTTAAGATTATTATCACACATATGGAGATGGCCCCATGATTCTTATCAGAGGTATAAATTACAATATTTATACTACGTGCTTTATTTGTGGCTGGCAGACGGATGGCGGTGTTGCGTTTTAATCCATTACACCGTGGCAGGGTGTCAAATTAGGCCGCTTCATTAATACACTATCCACAAGCAGTGAAAAGAGAAAGAAGAGAGAATGAAAGCAGAGAAAATAAGGGAGAAGAAGGAGGAGGAGGATGATGAGGAGGAGGCAAATGCACATCAGGGAGAGATTATTATTATTCTGTCTCTCTGAAGATGAGAGCAAATTATAAGAACATACACCTTCTTCATCTGTTTGGATAAGTGGGGGGTCGGCGCCTGATGGATGACTGTGTTTACAAATGAGGGTGACAATGTTAAGCAGAGGAGCAGTACATACATTTCCTACCAATAAGACTCTGGCTGGTCTCACACACACAAACACACACACCCACACACACACATACAAAGAAGAGGCAGACTGATGATGAGAGTCCCTCCGCTACCGGATTAGGCAATCTCCCAGACCGGCAGCAGATTGATAGAGTCACTGCTCACAGACGCAATTGCAACGGGGAGGAATAAAGTTTGGCCTGCTGGTATCATCTGTGCTTACTGCCAGCTTGGTATGAATCTGTGAGGAAGGATGACCTGCGAGTGAGACCAGGCGCAGGACGTTTACCTGTTTCTTTTTTTATCTACACAGCTGGGATCAGCCACGACACTCACACCACCGCCATGTCTGCTAGACAACAAGCAATAATATTATTTATCTTTCTGAATCAAGGGAATGAAAATCTGATGTACTTTCTACTGATGATTCCCTGTATCATTCATCTTTTATTTAAGAATTTAGCCTTTTCGATCAGTGCAATAAGGGTGCAATACATGTTGTTTGTGGTTTTTCATTTATATCTACAACTCTGAGTACAAGTGGACTTTATTTGTGCATTATTGTTGTTTCTTTTGTTCTACATTGTTGTTGTTGTTGCTGCTGTATGTGTGCAGCACCTGAAGTCTCAAATAAATTTCCCCAAGGAGACAAAGTGTTTTGTATTATGAAGTATTGTACCGTCATATCGTAAAATGATCAGAATAAAAGTCTGATAGGAATAAAAACATGTTGATCAAAATGGCAATCAGAAGATTCTGATCTAAAATGGCCAGTTCAGATTAAAACTTAAAACAGAATAAAATAAGTGGATTATGTTGATTGTTACCCTGATCTTTGCCCATGTCAACACTTTCACCAAATGTATCTTCCTGGTCCGGGTAAAACTGTTCTTAGTGCTCATGCTTTCCTGTTTCTTGAACTGAGCATATTTGAAGGTCGCCCTGCAGTGTCCCCAGATTTATCAACTGCTGAGGAAGTTTGAACCACTGAGCTTTCAGTTTAATTTGAGAAAACAGCATATAAAGTATCCTTTGCAGTACATGATGTAGATTCGTTTTGAAATAAGAAGAAAAAAATGACATCTTAAGTCAGCCAGGTGAAAGGAGGAGAAGGAAATCTCTGCCCCACAGCGAGGGTGATGTGTGGAGGAGGCATGTATTACAGTGTTTGTTTGCAACACAGGTGAAGTTGGCGGTTTTAACATGCTTATCAAAAGCTAGACAGAAGATAAGAGAAGATTTAACAGTAGGGAATCAGTTCTCGCTAAACTGTATTATACTTAGAGAAAACCTTTGACAAGTGCTCTAAACACAAACACTTACCGGAACCATCATACTTTATTGACACCAGAGCATATCAGCTGCTTACACTTTGTTAACTATGAACAGAGATGAGTCTGTAAAAAGTTAGAGCATATTTTGGAATCCCAAATCAGAATGATTTAGACCAGATTGAAATACCAGTGCAAATGTGGCATAAAAAAATCTGTTTTATCAGCAGACAGCCTGAAGAAAGAGTAATTTAAAGACATTACTGCAATTCATGTCTCCTATCTTATTCTGTTATTTTAGGTATGACATCAAAAAGTTTAAAGATTAGTTTGATGGAAATGTTGGCCTCTGCTGCAAACTGGATTTACTGTAATAATCAGGGATGAGAATCGAAATCCGGCACCGACATAGTACCGGTACCAACACATCTGGTACCGACCCAGCTGAATTACAACAAAGATATCAATACCTGCCAACTTGAATAAAATAAACAAAAGAATTGTTATGGAACCAGTTATGCACCAGCACTGTAGAAAAAGTATCAATTCAGGCACCTTTCAGCACCAGCACTGTACACTGCACTGTAGAAAAAGTATCGATTTAGCACCGGTATCAGAAAAAACAAAATAATGCCCATTCCAAGTAAAAGTTGGAGGGCCCCTGATAAAGCCATATGCAATGAAATATTTAGCATCAGGATTCCTCCACACTTTTAAGAAATCAAATGTAAGACTTTTTATGACCTTTTTAAGACCTTAACTGAGAGGAATTGATAATGCTTTATGCACAGCAAATGGTCAAAAATTATAGGTGAGTGAGATTTCTCAGTACACAGGACAGGGTTGAATGTTCTAGTTAAATGTACTTTTAATGAAATGTCAATTGATAAAGGACAAAGACATTTTTTGATCATAAACACCTCAATTTAATAATTTCTGGTACATTAAATGCCTCGTTTCTACCAACATAATGTACAGCGATATTTAACATAACATATGCAAAGAGCATATAAAGGAACGATTAAAAAACATTGCATAAAGACATGTCTAAGCCAAAGTGCCCTCTAAAAGCTAAGACCTCTCTCAAGTAAGAGTAAGAGTTTTATGCCCTTAAATTTCAAAAGTCAAGTTTAAGACTTTTCAAGGATCTGTGTGAACCATGTAGTATAGTTTAAAACACATGGCACATGATTTTTAGGGCAAAAATCAAAGATTGTTTTTGTCATCTAACCATATATTACTGGGTTACCCAGCAATGTCATTGTTTGCTTACTTTTATTTAAGGAAGAGTAAATAATGTAATTACCATATTTACAGTATGTTTCACTTAGTGATTGCATAGTTTAAGTGTTTAATCATGTTAATAGCGAACATTTTGACTCATAAAAGCGAGATAAAGGTATGAAATCACATGTGCTATCCATCTCCAAAAACTTGTTTGGAGTTACTTGTAAAGGGCAACTTTTTAGAGCTTCCATCGCCACATATACCTTTTTTGACACATCGGTGGACAAATAATACAGATAGTTTCATCAACAGCCAGACTGAAATGAATGAATGGACCGAGTCAGTCAAGAGCAATCGCTGGCGGAGGGAGAGGTTAAATGTCTGCATCAGAATGTGTTTGCCCCCCGAGCATGTTAAAGAGCCCTTCTTTTAGGATCCCCCATAATTCCACAGGGCCTCACGCTTGTCATCTTTCTCCTGGGTGTCACAGGAAATAGACTGATGAATCACTTCCTGATGTCACTGCGGTGGACTGGTGACAATCAGCGAAATGATAGTGTCTGCCTGCCTACACATATCTGTAATTGATAGCCCAAACCCCAAACACTCGCCTCTCTCCACTAGCTATGATGGAACATTGGATTGAAATCACTCCGGATGAGGTGGGGTTTGGGCCATTTGTTATTTACTTCCCGCTCGCTTCGAAACAGCCCCCCTCACCACCATCCCCCGAACCCCCTTAACAACACCACCCTCCCTTCAACCCCCACCCCCACCCGTCGCCCCTGCCGCCAGAGTTTTTGCCACAAGAACACATTATGGTAATCAGACAGTATGTGTGTATAGGAATCAATCAAGGGAAAAGCCCATCGTAAGAGTTATGACACGGTGAAGTCTGTTTGTAACTTTTGATTAATGAGTAGATCTCCCCTGTTTTTCTGCATGGATGTAGGACTAGTAGGCTCAACATGGATGATGTGTCCCCCAGTTTGGGTGTAGGTAGGTTTGGGTTTTTGTGAGGGTAGAAGTTGCACCCAAAGTGACAAATAATGCTAGCCATCAGTAGTGATCAATGCCATCTCAGATAACCCCTTATCAGCATTAACACCACCTTGGCACAGCCTCTTTCTCTCTCCCTCTCTCCTTTACCTGCCATCTCTGTGCCGTTCTGATTTATAAAGTTGTTATGGCAATTCACTCTAATGTTATTTCCTGCCACATAAATACATATATCTCAGGCAGCTATTATAAGGCCTGTAATGGAGGAGCATCAGGGCTGCTCTGGGGATCCTTTGAGGATATTTGGCAGGAGTTTATTGGTTGTGCTGGAGGAGAAACTTACATTAGCATTAATCCACACAGTGTGAGATAAAAGACTGCAGGGACTGTTTTATTATCATCAGGCAGGCTCGTCTTTCAACCTTTGCAATTTTCCATGGCAAAGAGAAGTTTCAAAGGGTTTTTTTAACATACATTTTTGACCCATTCAGGGCTAAAGCTTCACATTTAATAAGTCTGACATCAGAACAGTACATGAAGGTACTTTTTAATTGTGGATAGTGGTTCTTGCAATTGCATGGTTAGCTACTGCAATGTATGTGAAACAGGTAGTAATAAACCAGTACAATTTCTTTATAGTGTATGCAGTGTTAGTACAAGAGAGGAGGTTCAAAATGCTTAACATTACAGGAAACAAATGAAAACAGACTTTATGAAGGTTAAAGCCAGAATAAAACACCATGATAAGGGGTGCAGGTGGCCTAGTGTTTTAAGGTGTGCCCCATGTACGGGTTTGAATCCGGCCTGTGACACTTTCCTGAATGTCTCTCCCTCACTCTCTCATCTCTGTTTCCAATTCTGTCCACTGTCCTCCTCTGTCAATAAAGACATAAAATGCACCAAATAAATCTTTAAAAAAACCCCAACAACACCATAATAACAAGATTTAGAATGTGTGGATGTCACCAAAAAGCAAACTATATACATGTGAGGGTAAAAAGTTAGTCATTTACAGTTTACTCAAAATACTGAGTAGCCACTTTAGAAACCAAGGAGCTTGTACGGTATAATATGATCTTTCATTAAAGTGCAATAACAGCAAGAGAGTATAAATCTCTAACCAGGTTGTTTATTATGAGGTATGCTTTAACCTCAACTAATGCAGCAGCTGTTCTGGGATGAAATGGGCTATCATCTTCTCCCTATGTGCTTCTGAATGTTACGTGTTGTCGAAGTCAAACTACTGGCCAGTTTTATGTTGTTGGCAGAAAGCTTGGACTCCTCATTTTGGTATTTAGTGTTTAATTTTTTACTCAGTGCTTGATGTTTTTTAAAATGTATTGAAATACCCTTGATATACTTGAGTAAAAGTAAAAATACTGATTGTAAAAAGCTACTCAAAAAACTACAAGTACACAAAAAAAGCTACTCAATTGCAGTAATTTGAGTAAATGTAATTAGTTACTTCCCAACCCTGGATGTAACTTGGAAAAATGGTAAAAGATGTGAATGGGGTAAAGGTAACACTGATACGAGGTATGAGACAAACACAGACTTGAAATCCCGGTCTATAATGCTCTTTTAAACTGTTATGAACCTCCTGCCACTAGATGCTGCTGTAGCTTCAGTTGGCTGCTGCCTTCTTTTCTGGCACTTCACCGGATGTAAATATGAGAAGCTAAGAGGCTTAGCGGTTAGCATATAGTAGAAAAAGCACAGGATGACCGTTTTCTAAAGTAGTAAATGGAAATAAAGTGGTATGCAGGCTGTCGAGGGCTGAACTCACATATAACTACTCACCCAAAGTGAACAGAGACCACGCATCAAGCACGAAATTCATCTGCAAAGAGGAATGAAGGCTGATGGTGCTAGCTCTTAATGTTAGCCACGCTGTGGAGAGTATATCAGGCTAACAGCACACCCACTGACACAATGACCTTGTGAGGAATTTGACTGTTTTCTAGGGATTTTCTCCTCTTTAGACTAGTCAGTTAAACAAAATTCAAATGAGCAGTTAGCCAAATAGGGAGATAGATGCTTAGGAACATCCTTAGGCTTAATATTCTGTTCTTTGACAACTGGACCTCAGTGTTAACTGAAACAAATAGTTGAAGCTAAAGCCCTCCCTATGAAAACCAGAAATGCGGTCTTCAGTAGCATGTTTTTGCATGACTATTTGCACAAGTCAGCTAAGGGGGCAGGGCAGAGTGATGGGTCAATTATGAAAGTTAAATAAAAATTGAACAGGGTAGCGTTTACTCTGATAAAGTGCTTCTTCCTCTTAGTTCAATTTTACCCAAGAGGCAAATTCCTGTGTGGGAAAAATGATACCAATGCAGAGATGCAAAAGCTTCAACAGCCCTGGATATCATATACACACTCAAATCTTGGTCCCAAAGGGGGGCAACTGGACTTGATTGACGTTCTTGAAGAGGTTTCGGCTCCCCATCAAAATGTACGGGGGAGATTTTTGCTTATAAATCATCTTTATCGATTCTAAGAAGGGTTAGAATTACTCAGATGGCTGATCTGTTTCATGAGGGAAGCTTTGTAGCTGTCTCTTAAGAGGCATAAAACTCGCCTCACTTCCACTTCTCGGTGACCAAAAGTTAGTTTGAGACATGGTTCCCAATTTGGCAAACACCATGATTAGGCTTCGAAGATCAGCCTCAGAAAAGAATGGTTGACATCACTGGATGCTTTTATACCTTTAACATATAAAAGGGAGAGTGTAACTGTTCCAAGCTGGAGGCTCAAAAAGGTCTATGGCCTTTAAGCAGAAGAGATCTTATATTTGTCCCAAAAATATAGTGAGGAAATGATTCAAATCAGGTTTTTCAGAACTCTGCAGATATTTAATCCAAGGTGCAAATTGTTTGTGGAATCTCCATTATGCCCTTTTCTAATGTTGTCATTAGCAATCAGCTCAGTGTGAAAACAGGACAGCGGGAGGTGGAGGGAAATCATTTGAACCTTCGGCCTCGCCATGGATCCCCTGCCACCAAGGGGGGTCAGGGGTGCTGACCAGGGTGACAGCTTGGGTCAATACTCAGGAGCTGGTGGAGGATTGTGCAGCAGGAAGGGAGTTGAGGGGGGAGACACGGGGAGTCAGAGTTGGTTGCCCTCCGAGATCAGCCAGCTTTAAGGTAATGTCTGCTGAATATTGAGACGACGAGGCGAGTGAGCACGGTGAAAATTGGTGTGGGGGGGTGATAGTTGCTGACGGTGCCAGCTCGAGCCAGGAGTTCACACATACATGAGTACAAGCTAGTGACAGGCGGAGAGGAGGTATTGAAAGGTGTGACGGCCGTGTCAGGGAGTGTCCTCTGCTGCCAACCTGCCCCCCCAACGCCATTCAGAGGGCATGGCACACCACACAAGACTGACACCTGAAATATTGAATTATCGATACAGTGTCTCTAAGTGACAGCGCGTATGTGACAGCGTGTGTGCGTCATCGTATGAATGAGGGAGTTATTGATACCTCTGTAACATAAGACCACAGCGGCTGTTTATGTGTGTCTATGACTTTTTTTGCATGTAAGGTGTCACTAAATGTGTGATGGAGTTATTGATACTGGACTCAAACTACTCATTGATTGCTTGAAACAAAACACCTGCATGCAAGTCAGGTAACACGACACGCTTCAGAATCACGACTGATGATAGGTTTCCCTGCAGAATCCAAAGTTTTCAACAAAGACATCCAAGGACTTTGGTGATACGCGTTCCAGAAACACCTCGATCAGCTGATGTTATAGGCTCATTTCAGTGGAGGACAACATCAGAGTAAATTTTCTTGAGTTTCTCTATTCACTCGAGTATTGCTATTTACGAATCTTGTTACCTCTTATTCAAAACATTTAAAAGACAAATATAGTACTTTTGATTACACTACATTTCTCTGAATTTTACTTTCACTCCAAAGTAAGCTGGGGGTCTTCTTTCAAAAACGAGAATATAAAATAGGACAAAAACTGTACTTGTGAGTATGTCTTAAACACATTTTCCCACAGGGTTTCTCAGTACAGCATTCCTTCTGTGCCACAGAATGTGCCACTATCCATCTCCAGCAAGGGCTAGAAGTGCCACTCTACACCAGTGTTCATTATGACAGCTATTCTAAATTCAGTTTTAGTCTTCGGATTGAAATTACTTTTAGGCTACATCAGATTTTTTTTTTTTTTTTTTTTTTTGTGGCTGCTCACACTGCAGTCAAATTGTTAAAGATCAGATACGTATCTGATTTAGAACCACAAATAAAAGGGGCCTGAATCTGATTCAAAAAAGACAGATTTAGTGTGACTTGTGCTGTTCACACTTTAAGAAAAAACTCAGAAATGAGTCACATATGAGCAAAAAAATCGGATTTAGGTCACTTTTAGCATAGCCTTAGTTTTAGTCACAATTTAGTCATTTGTATCCTTTATAGTTTTTGTCTAGTTTGAGTGGACAAAAACTTTCAGGAAAAAAAAATTGGCCACTTTAAGTATATGAAATGTCCTCAAATTTTTGTCAAAACATTTGGTGAAATATTTATTCACACCTGTGAACCCGCCCTGAAAACCCGGTATCCCTACTTTCTAAAATTGACAAACAGAAGAGGAACAAATTTACCTGACAGCTTGTGCTTTCATTTCATAGATTTTGAATGTCTGATAAAAAAAAAAAAACTAATTTACATTTTAGTCTCATCTAATCTGTTTGATGAAAACTAAACTTACTTTTCGTCAGAGGTTTTTTTGTCATCACTAGTCTGTTTTAAGACGGCCTTTGTCCCGTCTTGTTCATCTGAAAAGAGTTAGTCCACAAACCTTTTCAGTCTTAGTTTTAGTCGATGAAATTAACTGCTCTATACTAAGCTAAACAGATAGACTACTTCACGTATCCATTCCATGGAATATAATTCACATCCATCTGGAACAGCCTGTAGTCAGTGTTTGCAAAGGGCACAACTTCAAGAAAATCTCAGAGGGTGATTGGAAGAATTTTCTGTCATATTTACATTCAAACATATGACGTAGTGGGTACCTGCCACCCCAAGAGTAACCTAAATAACGCAGGCTGAACAGGCAGCCATAATTGCCATTCATTATCAGAGGAGCCAGTTCAATAGGTAAACTATTGCTGAAGTCAGTTGGGACAACATAAAACATATTTTGCACCGAGAAAAAGTTTCACCATGGTTATTTACTCTTCTTCTAATAAAGAAATGTTGTCCAGTCCATTGTTGCCATTCTCTTCACTGGCAGCCATCTTTAAAGGTTTGCAGTACATCCAAGCCCAACATGTAGCTACCTTCCTTCAGAAGTCTCAGATGACAGTGATTGGTTTGTTCGTTCTCTGACTGAAAACAAGCATTTCAGCTTGAAACTCTTTAAGATGAATGACAGCCATGTACAGCTGAAAGTCCATCTGCTTTGCAAAGTTAACTCTTCTCTGCAATGTTCACGTTATGCAGTGAGTCTATTGTCAACCTAACCACTGCCAGCATGTGTCAAGCTGAGCAGAACAGAAATAGAAAGTCAGACATGAGAAGGCCCAGGATATCAAACCAATTCCAGGATGAGATGCTAGGCACAGATTAGGGCTGGGTCTTGCCACTGATTGCCTGAATCAATTCAATTCCGATTCACAAGGTCCCGATTCAATTCGACAATTCAATTCGATATCAATTCATGTAAGGGTATTTTAGCAACAAAACATATATTGCATCTACATTTAAAAAGCAATAAAGGTTTGAGGCAGAGATATTTAGCTTGTATTGATAATGTGCCCAGATATAATAATCTACATTTAAAAAGCAATATAGGTTTGAGGAAGAGTTATTTAGCTTGTACTGATAATGTGTCCAGATATCCAAAATTAGACGATTGGGTGTAAGATTTAAACTTTGAATCAGAGTCTAAATGCTTTTAGAGGTGAGTGCAAGTCAAGTTTCAGGCAGCATGAGTGACGTAAGTCCAAGACTGGTAGCCTGAGGAGCCGACAGGAGAAGGGAAAGGCATATATTAAAAGATTGATCTTTGGATTATATGAATCGATAATGTAATTTTTTAAAAAAGAATCAATCTAAATCAAAGAATCAATTTCTTGAACCCAGTCCTAGTACAGACTGCAATTTTTTCTTCCATCACTACCTCAACATTTTGCCATAACAGGAAGCACATGAACAGCTAATCACCCTTGGACAAGCAAAGTAATATTTTGTTGGAGTAATTTTTTCCTACTCCTGCATGGGCCTATAAACTAGTGGTCCAGCTGCTCTGCTCTGCACTGAAATGAACCCAGTGGGCTAGGGAGCATGGAGTCTGTTGAAGCAAACAAGGGCATGGGCGAAACTCTGTAGACACAGAGCCTATGAACTATTATGATTGCAGGTGGCTTTGCTGGATCTGTATGTCATGTGTCCACATGGATAAACAGAGAAAAAAAACTGGTTCAAACAAAGAGCAAATGTCACTCATATCGAGAAGTGTGCATAATGATGCAGGGAAGAATGACAATTTGGCACTGATGGACATCTCTAATGCACATGTCTGAGGTTTATGAAGAAGGATTACTTACTCTTGATTGCACTTATGTACTGTGAAAAGCAATATTTTGAGATTTCTTCAAAAGAAGTTTGAATACTTGAGTATTTTCAAAGAAGATGGTCCAGTAAGTAAATCAAGTAATAACCTGAACTGGAGTAAAATTTCAGCAGGACTTTCTAGACTTTGACCAAATCAATGAAGTTGTGTACTTTGTCCACTACTACTGATTTTATATGTACACAACTGATGGCATTAAGGTTGTAACATTTGTGCATGGGGCAAAGAAAATGAAGAAAAAGAACCCAAAAAGGTGCCGGTGGGTAATAGAAAAATCCAGAGGTACACTGTCAGGTATGGATGTGAGATATACAGACATTTTTTCTGCCAGCCCTATTTCAGCCAGACAGTAGGGGGCTATTTGGAATGGAGGAAAGTAATAACCTCCATTTGTTCCCCCTTGTCCCTCGGCTTATGAAAAACGCCTTTACAACTTGCTTTGCCTTAACTGGGTTTTCTGGGAGATTTTGAAGTTTGGCAACTTGTCACTCGGATTGGAGCAGGTGGAAATATGATGTTCGGGTCATGGCTTTTCTCTGCTAGTTCAATATGTTGCTGTGTGATTGAGGCAGGCTTGGCGGAGGGGATTTGGGCTATTAATAAAGCCCAGGGTGGGCTCGGGGCCTGCACATATTGTGCTGCTTTTGTCAGAGAGAGAAATCTGTAACTTTTTTCCCTGTGAATAAAGCAGGGAAAAGCCTTTTACTTGATGAAAGCTGAATATTTTTGATTAATTTGCTTTTTTCTTTGCAACAAGAGCACCGATAGCTATGCTGCATTTTATTCCACATTCTGGTCTGCTGTTCCCCAAGCCCCCGGAGATCTTGGTCAGCCGGCTGGTCTCCCCACTCCCCCAGTCTCCATCACTATCAATTGTCTTTGAGCAGCTCCGATCATCACCTCAATTATCCGTTGTCCTGCCCACCTGATGGGTTTTTTGCCAACTATAACTTCTCTGTGGATGGACAGGGAATAATGACAGCTGAGGCCTGAGCTTATAGCAGGGTGGAATACAAAGAGGGCACTGCACGGATGTAGACGTGGCCGTAAACTCGAGCTTGTCCACTGTTACACGCATATTGACACAAACACACTTAGAAAAGACACACACAAACATAAGAAAACACACATGGAGTGTTGGAGCTACATACGCACTCACACTGAGATCCCCAGATGTTGATGCAAGCACACACACACAGACCCCCTTCCCACCTCCCGCTGTAGAAAAGCCATTTACTGACCGAGTGCCGAGGTGTCAGGCTCCAAAGTGAATCTAAGAACGTGCTTGATGTGTTCTCTCTCTCTCTTTCTGTCTCTCTCGCTCTCTCCCAGGCTGAGAGAGAAACTCATTTACCCTGCAAATCCAAATACACGAGCAAAGTGAGAAAATGTATTCATACCACAGGTGATCTTATTACGGGTGCGGTAAACTGAGCAATGAGAACATCATCCACTGCAAATGACACCTAAACACATATCGATGAAGGAAAAAAAAAGAGGGTGCATCATCTGCATAATCAGAGAAAAGCCGTCGGATGGCATCGTCTGGGAAATGGAATGAATCGAAAAGTTCAGTGGCAGAGCATCGCGCTGTTTATGCGTGATGGTGATTCAATTTAAAGTCGGATAGGAATCTCCATGTTGTTAGTGAGTGGGAAATAAGTGTGCCATGGGTGCTTTAGCTATTAGGCAAGCAAAATACAAGAGGATAATAATAGAGTGCTGCATATAAATAGAGTTTACATGAAGTTGTGTACGAGAGGAGTTCCTTGAGCTGACACATGATCACAGCCTAATAAAACATACAACATATCCAATGCAATTATTAAACTAATGCATTGGGAATATCCCAATCACTTTCTGTTTGTTGCTTTTAGTAGAGCAGCTTGTTTAGCAGTTGGTCAGTCAACTTAACTCCCTTGGAGGTGTACTAGGAAGCTAGATTGACTAGGGAACACTAAAGTCATCATTTAACAACATGCTTTTACTTACTTAAGAATCCTGCAGTTAGGACAATAAGTTACACAATGTGAGAATTTATTCATTATATGTAGATTTAAGTGGATTGATTGATATGTACAGATGTTGAAAAAATAAGGCCTATTCAGCAGGCAAAATAGTGCAAATAGTAGAATAGTAACTCAGCTGCATCATTCAGCAATTTTTTAATTCTGCAAGAAAAACTAATTTCACCTCCATTCAGGTGTATTTGTTCCAGTTTCTTGCAAACCACTTTTTCTGAAGTAATATTTAAACTAGAGTTGTCAGCATGAATGCATGAGTCACACGGTGCAATTAAAGACCATAATAAGTACATTAATTTTGCATTAATCACATGCTTTATCATCTTTCAGAACAGTTAGTTAAGTCACTGTAATGTCTCTCTGCAGCCACAGTGATTTAATATAAGGACACACTGTGCCTCATTGTCCTATTTCACTTAAAAACACTTGCAGCAGCTCAGTGAATGAATCAAAAGGTCATCTGCACCTTGTGTCATCAAACATTTCCCTTCCTTCACTGTTCCTTTATTTCATAAAAACTTCCTTTACCATGATTAAGTTCATATCATAATCTTTATTCTACCTGTAGTTCTTGAGTTTCTTCCAAAATACAATAAAATAAATAAAAGCAGGTCTTCATCCAAACAGGAAGTCAACTATCCAGAGTCTAAGAGAGTTCAAAAATACAAAATAAATAGACAAATTTCAAATGGGACAAAAAAGAAAAATGAAATGAAAAATAAATAACTTTTCAGCCAAAATTAAACACATCATGATGGAGTGTATTTACCTCTGCTTTAGATTCTTTCCACTGATTCAAATATAAATGCAGCGCAATGTAACTATGTCACCCTCTTTAATGCATACTACAAAAAAATTCAAACTACCTTTTATCTTGCCTGATGTAAACAACGGTGTAGGTCTAAAGGTCTGTTATTATTACTATTATCATTTAAAAAGTAAAAACTAAAAGGTCTGCCAACAATGTTTGGGGATGTTAACGTAGCTGCTTTGAGTAGAGAAGGATGACTGACCACAAGCAGCCCCCCCCCAAAGCCAACAGTCGAAGGTGCTGCATTGGGGTGTAATTTCATAACAATGCTGACATGCTTAACACCTACTGGCTGACAATTCAATTATGTAATAACAGCAACCTTCACACAGTGCTTCTCTCAGCCACAGACACAGGTTTATGGTTTTGGTGATCGTGACTAGCAGCATTAACTCTGATCAAAAGATTAAGGATCAAAAATAACAGAAAACCTAGGAATCTCTTTTTTATGTATCACATTTGAAACAAACTACCTGGATAAGAGATACTTGTATGGTAGGATTTGCAGCTAAACTGCCATTATGCATTGAGCATGTTATATGCTCACCTTAACAAATGTTACAACATTTATGCAATTAAACAATACATCAGTCAATGCATGGCTTTAAAAACATGCTCTTTAAAAAGTCAATTTAAATGAATAAAACACATGCTTATGCTGTTTCTAAAATGTGATACCTACATGATATAGATAAAAAACTGGAGTACAAAGACATGTCTCTACCTTATAGTAAACATGGCTGTCATTTTAACATGAAAAGAAATTTTCTTTCTGTAATTCTGGGGCTCTTTCAGTTGAAGGAAATTATTATTCTGCGTTGTCTCAGGGCCATCCAGCCAGATAGCCAAGCCATTAGCATTTTCCTCTTTGTTCCCATCTATAAACATTTTTGTTGTCCTGAAGGGTCATCTCTGTATTCTTCCATCTCTCCCTTCCTTCGTAATGAATGAGTGTAATTACCAGGCCTGATTGGTTGGAAGGTCATTGGGAATCCTGTAATTTTTCACTTATGTTAAGCTTGTGTTTGTGATGAATGTATCCAACCTTTCTGCATCCCTCCTTAGATTACTTTGGGCATAGAAATGCATTCACAAATTAAGCTGTTCATTGAACACTGCTGCTGGTCGGCCATGAGTACGTTTGTACAGATAAACAAATGGAAAGAGGTGGTGTGGTGGTTTTTAATGCCTGGTCTATTACAGGAGGGGTGTACTTTATTTTTGCTGTACTTTTCTTCCGCACTTTACAGGTTTTCTGTTTGACTTTGTTTGCATCTTTATCATCTGTGTTGACATTATGTTTGTCAGGGTTGTCTGTAACAGCATGACAATGATTTTCATATCAGATACCCTATTTTTGGGAGCATATTTTCTGGCCTTTGGTGTGGAGAGCAGGTGCCCCATGTGCAGAGAATGCAGTCTTCACTGGTTTCAAGATCAACTCCCAGTCCGGATTATGTTTGGTGCATGCCGTCCTGTGCTCCTCTCTCCTATGTCCTATCTCTCATCAGCTTTTCTATGTCTATAAGGCAAAAGCCCCCTAAATAATCTTTTTATTTTTATTTTTTTCTTTAAAGGGAGCTATTTTTAAATCTGTTCAGGCACTGGAATCCTTTATCAAGTGGCTTCTGACTACGTTTTAAAAGGGTATGCTGCATGACACATTGAGTAGATTTAAAGTTTAAGAATATTTCTGTCTACTGTAATTCTGTAAACTTTTCTGATGTCTTAGTTTGTGGTGTCATTTCTCGTAGGGATGCACCATATCATCAGCATATTGGTATCAGCAGATATTAGCTTTAAAAATCAAATATTAGTGTTCGCAGAAAAAAAATGTGTCAATACTTAGCACCAAAATATATCAGCAGTACATATCGCCAGTAAAAATCCAATATCGACCTTAAATATGCCAAAATACGAAACTGTATGATCAAGTACACGTGGTTGCCAAGGGTGCTACACACTCTGAGGGGTGTCCATCGTGAGCTGTGAATATTTTGAAAGAAGCCCTAATCATAAACCAGATTGCCCCTCTCTGCACAGAAGACACCTGGTGTTCCTTACTATAAAAAGGTGTGTATGTGTCAGTATTGGCTTAAATGAGTTTGGAAATATTGGCATATCAAATATGTGCAAACACTCAATATCGTGCGTACTTAATTTAACATATTTACTGCATAATTTCAAGGCCTTTTAGGAAAATTTTGTTTAAATAACATACTGCGTTGTCCATCTTTGGCTGTGAGAGTAAGGTGCTGGCTGACGATTAATGTCTTATGCAGCAGGCTAATATTATAGAGCTTTTATCAAGTAAAACGTTCAAAGCTTTGAGGACAATTTTGGGCATCAGAGGTATGTTTCTTCTGTAAGCTAACTAAAATTAAAGCATTTTGTAACTCCAAGTATTTTTAGGCCTTGTGTCTCCTTCACTATTGACTCAAGTCAAGATCATTTAGCACATTTAATTTAACAAGCATAGACTGAATGTGTTTAAAAATAAAAGTGGTCCACACAGATGAAAAAAAAAACGTTTTATGGTAAAAACAATACTCATCAGCATCTAGAATAACACCCCGTGAGACCCAAATGTACTGTAAAGGGCTGCACAATAATGACAGCCACATGAGCCTTTACTTTACAAAATAGTTGGTAAAATGCAAAACAAAATGTAAGCTGCCATGCAAACATGCACTTGAGATTTGGTCCAGACAGCAAGTTAGCTGTTTTTAAACTAGTTTTAGAAAATCTTGGAACTTTGTTGGCGCTTACTAAGACACAATATACGTATGCAGTTCTGACAGCTCGACCTCTTCATCAGCTTTGTGGGTAAATATACTGTTGGTCAGCACTTTGGGCGTGTTTTTTTTACAAGTTGTTGGATTCTTAATTTTCGTTTATCCTGTCTTTTTTTCATTACTGACAGGAAAATTAAGAATTAATAACACCAGATTTCTGAAACACCTCTGCTTTTTTTTCAGTCATCTATTAAGCTCTCCTTACTGGATCTTCTCGATTGCATTGTTTTACCTTCAAAGCGTTGTTGCTTCCATCTTTCCAGGGTTTTTTTCCAATTTTCCGAACTTTTCTCTCCCTCTTTTTTGGACTTATAATCTGAGTGTTTGGTTGAGCTTTTTTTCCTCTGTCGGGTGAATTAGTGGCCTGTCAGAGATGGTTCTGCTGCAGGGCGCTGGCAGATGCCCCACTCACTCCACGGCCTATCAGCCTCACACTCAGCTGTCCATGAAGGAGGGATGGAAGGACGGAGGGATCATTGGATGAAGTGGGAGTGAGAGAGATCAGGCTTCAGAGGATCAAAGAATGGAGAGATGTGGTAATAGAGAGGAGAGAGGGATGGGTTCTTGATGGGGAGAGGGAATGGAGAGATTTGGTAGAGGAACGAAGGGATGGAGAAGAGGAGTGAATCCGTTCAGGGGCCTTGTGGCCAAAAGCCAGAGTGAGTAACTTGATGCGCACAGAGGCTATACTCTCCTTGTCTTCCTCTTTCACTTTTACTTGTTTCTTTCTCTCCTCCTGTTTCTCTTACAATTGCCTTCCTGGTGGACTCCTGGGCTTCTTTCTCTCTCTCTTCTCTCTCTTTTCATTCTCTCTTTTCTCCTACAATCAGCTAGTTGACAGGCGGACCGGGGCCATGATGGACGATGCCCTCTCTGAGTCCGACAACATTTTCTCTCAGTCCCCGAAGCAAGATCGGGCAGCATCAGAGGTAGGCTGGCGCTGGCCTCTTTCAGTGTTTGTGAGGTCCAATTGCTGTGTTCAGTCACCCCTCTCACGACCCCCATATCAGCCGCGCTGGGCTTGTGCAAACTGGAGCTGACCACACGGCCCTGTCTTCTCAAAATCTGCACACCGGCCATGCCACAACATTTAACCACATTTCAACTCTGTGACTTTTCTCTCTTCCTCTTTGTCACGAGGAGGAAAATAGAAATATAAGATCATAAACAGAAGAAAAACTCTGTGTTGGAACATCCAGACGTGTTGAAGAAAATGATTTATCCCACAGTTTGACGGTATGTCCAACAGAAAAACATTTCATATTAAATGAACACTATTTTCAATGATTACAAAAATAGTCCATTAACAACATAAAAAAATCATTCTTAACTGACTCACAAAAAATAAAGTAGTTCATTCAATCAACTATTCCCTAATTATATATTTGCTAGTGGATGTAGGTCACTATGAGGATTTTTGCAATACCATCATCACTGGTTTAAAGGCATGTATTTGATTACCTTAACTTTTCAGCAACAGTGACGAGTAGAAAAGAAACGTTACCGAGTGATTTGTGGCAAACAACAACTCTTACTTGGTTTTCATCTTCAGAGTGTTTTACTATGACACTATAAAAAAAAACAGTAAGACCTGCAAGCTTACAATGTCAGAGCAGGTGTCAACATGAAGTGAGCATGCTCGCATTGCAGAGCATCTTTCTGTCTGACTGGGGTTTGTCTAAAGCCCGGTGCTGCAGAAATGCATATCTCCATTAAAATGGCTTTAAGCAACTGCTTAAAGGAATTTTTCGAGTCATGACTTGCTTTAGACAAACATGATTCAAGAGAGGGGGCTGTGACTCTGATAGTGGTCAAAGAAATGGCTGTAAATACTATAACTTCATACATTTGCTGCTATTTGTAGCTTTGCCAGAGCTCCATTTTTGAACAAAAACATTTTATTTCATTAAAAAAAAAAGTTCTTTACAATCGAAGTCCCAACTTGCTTTATTTTGTGAATGCTTTCATTGTGAACAGCCATATCAGGAAAAACTGCACCTCTTCACAAGCAGCTTAACCAAACTCAACAAGTGAGAAATAAAACCACACAGATGCAGTTACAACCTGCTGAAAACTGAACATACAGACACTTACAAAAACTAGAAATGCACAAGATTAGTCAGCTAAAGACTTAAGGTTGTACCCCTTGATAGTCCTCACCAGAAATATGCATCAGTTAAACTGATAATATAATTTTTTTTGCATTGTGGGGCCAACAATCCAGGTCAAACCCTCCATCTAAACTGTAATGCAGTTGTCAGCCACTAGTAGCCACTGTAGTGCTTGCCAGAAAGCTCTTCAGCCTAATGTAAGCAACAGTGAACTGATAGCAATGGTAGCATCTTATAGGAACAACATGATTTAGCACTATTTTGATCTAGAAAATGGGAATACATTTGTCCAGAGAATGAGTCAGGATATAATTACTATATAACTGAAGCAATGAGCTCAATTTCAGCACAGAACTGTGGCGGTTAACCTGCAATCAAAGACTGATGGTGCTAGCATTGCTAATGCATCAGATTCTGTAAACCAATTTTGCAGGTCAATTTTTGATTTACCGCTGCAGTGTGAAGGTGGTTTTAGAATGCATTTTCTTGAATTTAGACTAGTTACCTCCGCCAAGGAGGTTATGTGATCAGGTGGGTTTGTTTGTTTGTTTGTTTGTTTGTTCGTCTGTTTGTTAGCAACATAACTCAAAAAGTCATGGACGGATTTTCATGAAATTTTCAGGGAATGTCAGAAATGGCATAAGGAAGAACTGATTTGATTTTGGGACTGATCCGGATCACCATCTGGATCCAGGAATTTTTTAAAGGATTCTGTACTATTGGGAGATGGGGCTAATGGCAGAGGTCTGCGCTGTTACTATATTACACCAGGAGATGGCAGACATGAGTAACTTATTCAAAGTTTTGGAGTTTATACCGTTTCAAAGTCACACGCCCGGTCGAGGAGACGAGTTGGAGCGTAACAGAGAGAAAGACAGCGAATTGAAGCGAGAATACTCACAATGCTGGGAGGAACAGAGGAATATTCACCCTCTGCCATGACTTTCAGACATCCAGTGAGACCATGAGTGCTTCCGCCATGACAGTGCACACGTAGCAAAACCAGTGCTTTGCCTCACCGTATCTCCACCCCACCGGGGAGGGAGTAATCAGCGAATTAGATTTTGGGAGTCATCAAGATCACAGTCTGAATCCAGGAATGTTTTAAAGGATTCTTCACTATTGGGCGATAGGGCTGATGGCGGAGGTCTGCGCTCTCTGAGTGCTTTACTAGTTGGCTAAATGCAATTATAATTTGTGGTTAGTCATAAGTGATGTTATCCACCTACTAAAACATCTCTGTGATCTCGAGCACTGCACAGACATGAGTTGGGTAACGCATGACATTCAAGGGGGAGAAACGCTGTAGCCCTTGAAAATGTAGTTGAATGTGTGGCCCTTCTTAATTTTTCAGTAGCATAATACTATCAACAAAAAGTAGAGCTGCTCAATCATGGCAAAAATCCTTCTCACAAGTATTTTGGTTGAAATTGAGATCACCATTATTAACACTTTGAAAAACAAACAATAAATGAAAGTAAATGAGTGAAAAAATATAATCACGGAAAATAATGCCATACAATCACAACATGTAAGAGAAAGAATTAAATTCATGGCCAAAATTTTACAAACATTTTCCACATGAAAACGCCATGGACAAAATAAGCACAACACAGCATGTGGTTGGGTAAACATTTAATCACAACATCTTGTTTTCATAATTGTGGGAAGCCTAAAATTGTGATTGAGATTGAAACTAAATGTTTGGTAAAACAAGAAAAATCTTTGTAAAACTAAAATATTTCCTGAGTACAAGGACTATTGCATCATAGAACAAAAAAACAGCACAACTTAATTCAATCTCATTAATTTGATAATGTTTAATCAATGAGCCCCCCTGTGCTAAAAGGTCTAGTTCAAACATTGATTACTGTCTTTCAATTCCTCCTCAACAATAAGAAGGGGGAGGCAACTTATCATTATTGGCTTCAAGATGCTTTAATTTGTGCCTCCTGAGGAGCAGCCATGGTAAAAAAAATTAGTCATATTACAGCTGAAGATAAGAGTTTTCACCTCCAAGTGTAGACACACACAATGTTGGTCCACCCCTGACTATCCTCCCACCACCTCCTTGGGCCCCCACTCCCCCCATCCCCAGCCTTAATCCAATTTGTTCAGTCTCCCTGTCTTCTGCGGGCACAAAATTAAAGGCCTGCTCCCACAAAAACACCTCACATTTCCAAGGTATTGGCTGCCCTGCAAGACTAGAAACTTCATTTATTCTGGCTAACTTCTCAATTATCTTCCCAGTAGTGGAGACGTGTAAAAAGTAGAAAAATCAATAGGATTCCATTCCCCTTGTATTGGAAAGGGGAAAATTAATGAGATAGGACACTCTCTTAATCAGAAATAAATGTTTTAATTCAGATAATGACATAGTTTTCCCTTGCAGAAGGATGACAAATGCCGAGGTGCTGTGAGACCCTCCAAGAAGCCGTTTCAATTTTATTGTAAATATAAAAGGTATTGATCTGCGAGATGTACAAACCCTATTGCTTACAAAAGCCATTCAGGGGGACTGGGAAAACTATTAAGCGGCGGGTCAGAAATCAATAAACAACACTAAGAGGTGGCTGTGCCTGCCCTCTCTGGCAGCTCTCTGGAAAGCCAAATGGCAGAGTTAGTGACAGGCGGCTGGGTGGCGGAGCGATGTTAAGGATGATAGGGTCAGCTGGTTAATGTGGCGAGGGCTCTGACAGGTCGGCAGCCCACCTCAGAGCTGGAGGCCTGACAAGCTGCCATTTAAACAGACACTGACTCATCAGCCTGTCGCTACAGTTAGTGTTTCACTGCGGTGGCTCCTTGGCTGACAGGAGCCATTCTGCTGTTTCTCCTTTTCTTTCTTTCTTTTTGCTTCCTTTTGCCCGTTATCTCTTCCTTCCCTCATTTTTTCCCAGTCGGTTTATTTCTCTCTCTTTATAATTCTCTTTTTTGGTCGCTTAGTTGTTCCCTTTTACCCATAGTGCTTTGCATTCACTTTAGATCAGGCAGCAGTGGTTACATATGCATGCCTGGTGTTGGAATAAACCAGTGAGATAGAGAAAGCTGTTTGCATTTGGATTGCTTCGGCTTGAATACATAAGTTTGGTGCATTGATAGTTGACAGTGCTGTCCTGCTGGAACACATATACTTTAAGTTTGATGGCCAGCATTTGTCATGTTTTTTCTGGCATCTTATTTCTCCAGTTTTCATATTCTCATTGTACACACTCACTTCCCTCTGTATAATATTTTTTTTCTCTTCCCTTCAGAATGTAAGCAAAATGACAAAATCAAAACAGATCTGCGTAGAGCATCAATTTTGTTTGCTGCTGTGACAGCACAGACAGCTATTCCTTTATGTTTTCTGTGTTCTTTTACAAATATTTCTTTGCAGTTGCAGTATTAGATGTTTTAAACATAAAGTGGCTGTGTTATAGAGCAAGACAATGACAGGACCATTTAGATGTTTTGAATGCTTTTTCGGGGTTGCTGCACAATTTTTAAATTAAATTTGAGACATTTTTCAGACCACATATAAAGAAAAATTACTGCAACTCTTGCACCACATCAGCAGCAGCAGTGCTTTTTGGTTGTTATGTTGGACACTACTAGCTCTTAATCCCACTGTCCTAACTTTAAAACATTTTGTGTAAATCTTGCAAGAAGCCTTTTAAATTTTTATCTTAACAACAATGTTAGATGTAAATTCTGTAAAGGCCTAGTACTGCACGATTTGGTTAGAAATGTGCAATTGCAGTTATACTGGACAATATAGCAATTAAGATAACGATATAATACATAAATGGTATCATGAGTCTTCTTGCTTGGTTGTCAAGGAAAATGCAGAGAATAATGATAGTTTTTAAGTGAGTGAAACTCAACTCAAAAAATACATATATCGAGTAGCATAAAAAAACTTACGTTTTTATAGAACTGCCTTAAAACAACTTTATATTTCCCAGATAATTTTCTACTGAATAAAGGTACTTCTACAAAGTGCACTAGCGGTACTATTGTAGACGTAAAGGCCTTTCTGCAGTCATTTGTTAAACTTTTAAGTATTACTTAATACAAAAATAATCACAGCCTTTTATGAATTTAATTAATTGCACCAACTGACATCGCAATTATGATTAGATTGGGATTGGGTTAGACAAATCGATTCTTCGATTCAGATCAATTCTTTAAAAAAATAAAAAATAAAAAAAATAAGATATTGAGTCATATAATCCAGAGATCAATCTTTTAATATTTGCCTTCTCCTCCTCCTGCCGGCTCTTCACGTGACCAGTCTCAGACATACGTCATTCATGCAGCTTGAAACTTGACCTGCAGCCAAACTCTACAGGTGATTGGAGGGAGAGCACTTAAGCTGCAACTGCAACAGACTGGACTGACTCACAAACACAATACAGTTGATCGTCTTGGGTGTTACGTCAAGAGGAGCGCTGCCTCACTGTTTTGCGAAAGCCCCGTATACCATGCCCCGTGCAGTGCGCTATATTTTAGTATCTGTATTCCTCCATTTCACAACCACACAAATAACACGTGATCCCTGCGGTTTGACGGAAATGACGGAGTGCTCAGAAAGAGAGGGAACTCTAGTTATTTAGAAAAAAGACGGTTAATAAACTCACATCTCATTTAGATTTTCTGTAAAGTTAGGATGATATAACATTCACAATCATATTCGATGTACATAATAAAGTATAGTACATGATGTACATCTCTTTTTATCAGTGCTGTGGGTTCTGTCATTTAATTGACAAGAATAAATGTCTGCATGTAGCGCACACGTCCCTGACAGCAGACAGACAGTAGTGAATGATGGAGGGACAGATAAACAACAGTCTACAACAGATAATCATTAGATTAGACTGACTACTACTACTACTACTACCACACTGTAAACATTATAATCTTCAGTGTAATCATAGATTGTAGACCCAAACTAACTAACAATAATTCATCAAATTTACTCATTTTTATTTTTATTCATTTTAACAACAACAGTTTCAACTGTGACTTGAAGTAAGTGACTTATCTCTGTTAAAACAAACATATCAGAGCCTGGCAGCTCTGCTCCACTGATGTCACAGCCAAACTTAAGAGAGGACATCAGGCTGCATTCTGGATTTAAACATTTTAAAGACAGATGTAAGCTGGATGAAAGAAAGGCCATATGCAAGATGTGCCACATGGAGTTAGAATAGTATTTTAAATACAACTAGCTGGGGTCAATTTTTAATGAAAACCCTGATATTTTTCATAATGTCTATTCTTTATACTACTTCCAACTTTAGTTCTCTGAGTATCTCTTCAATGTTGAAGCGTAATAGGTTTGGTAACTAAAATATCACTACATAAATCGATATCAAATCGGGAATCAAATGGGGACTTTGTGGCAATCGGTGGTGATACCCAGCCCTATTGGTGACCCATTTAGAGATCACATTAGTTAGATTAGTTGTTGCAATTTTGCTGACAACTTCAGGTCTGCTGTACTCTGCCAGTATAGTTTGACAACCATAGCTTGATCCCGTGTTGATGTTAGCATCTTTGCTACACACAACTAAAGGTTAAACTTAACTTCCATTCAGCAGCTTTTTAAATTCAAATTTGTCTTTACGCAGACCTGGGTCCGTCTCCACACTCATCACTGCCTGCTGCATTTGACCTGCATTAACCTCTTTACCCCAGACATGTAAACATCATGGAGGACTGTGGGAGGAAGTTGTGGTCAATCTTTGCCATATGATTAATTTGCGTTATTAACTTTTTCAACATGCTAAGTTTTCAGATTAATCATGAGCATTAAAACATTAACGTTAATGGCCCTAATATATATTTTAGATCAAACAGTCTCTGCCACATTGATTTTGGAGGACCAATATGTATAGGTTATGTTAGTGCCTTGTAAGAGGGAGGTTATGGTCAGCCTGAGGGATAGATTAGTGTTGATTTAAGAGCGGGAAAGGGAAAAAGTTGGGTTGTCTGAACAGTAATTATGGGAAAAAGCATGTGACTCACCAGGCAGTCAGGTCAGATGACTTAACCTCAGATCTATGCACTCCATTGGACTGTCGGTGGGTCAGGGCCCCTTTGGCAACTCTCACATCCTGGACCTTTGGTGGCATCATAGCCAAACCACAGCACCGAGTAGCAGGGCTATGTAGCTGCATTTAAGACAAGATACATAAGAATGACAGGACAGGTGAGACAAAGAGCAGAATGTACGTCACAGTAAAGTTTGAAATGAAATCGTCTCAGGACATGTAATGTGCTTCCCGCTGTTGAGCCACTGGGACGCCACAGCAAAGCCATCTTAACAAACATTGTAAATTGATAAATCATTGAAAGACGCAGAGGGACTGTATCTGCAGGGAGATGCTAAGCAGGCTTACAGGGGATCAGTCTGTGAGTATTGCCATCTTCAGCAGGGAACATCCGCCACATCCGCCAGACAGATGGATAAATAAATCGAGGCGTATGCGTCTGTATACAAATGAGTGAGCCTGTAAAAGAGAGACATTCAGGCAGCCAGGAGTCCGGATTGAAAAGGGGGGAAAAGGGGATGAGCGGGGATGTCAGAGAAAATCCCACGCCATCTCCCCTGGCGTTGGGACGAGGATAATGAGATTTAGGAAGGGTCAACGGCACCTATCAGTAGGTGAAGTGTTTAGTGGGAGTGTTTCTCCACCCCCCTCCTTCTAGGGTGTCATCCCGTGTCACTCTCATCTCCCCAGCCTGATGATGAGGGGGCTGGGGGGCCCAGGGTGCCTGGCTCCTTCCTCGGGTTTTGGGTCATTTGACCCTGCTGTGTAATTCCTGCCTAATGCCCCCTCATACGAACAAAGCCTGCATCCGTGGCACACTCAGACCCCACTTGACCCCCGCAACCCAACACAATGCAATTGGCCGTGTCATTATATCTGGCCCGCTCTGTCCCATCTCTCCCTACATGCAACGCGGGACTGTATAAATTGATTTCCAGCTGCTGGTGGAGCACCTTTGCATCCCTCCCAGCCGGCGTGGGGAAAATGAGAAAAAAAATGACAAGGCAGGAAAGGTCATCTGATATCTTAGATGATATCCAGGGAAAAATGGCTCTAAACAGTCAGGGAAAAAATATTTATCTACAGCTCCATCTGAATTTCCATTTAACACCAGCAGCAGCATCTCTGTCTGAAACAAAATGGTGTTCAACTGCAGCAGCTTGTGAAGACCAGTACAAAAAACCAATGATAATAGAACATTTATTCATTTGAAATAACAAATATGACAAAAAATGCCTCTTTCTGTATAAACTGACATTTAAATAACCTTAATTAATAATGACAACATTATGTCTTGTGATTTTTTATTCCGAACAGAACTTTTCTTTGACTTTAACCTTTTTAGTGAGGTATAAGCAAGTTTACATAATTCCTGGACCTCAATTTATGGAGGTTTTCCATTATAATGTAACTAAACATGATTCTCGCTGGTAAAAACTTTTAACACAAGGGTGCTCTCTTTCCTTTTTGTTTTATAGCAGAACAAACTCCTCATTTTTCACGGCTCTGATGTATATGGTGACCGTGACTAGTCCATAACTCAGGCTAAAGAACACAGGCACTTTCCCCACTTTGTTGTCTCACCAAAGAGAAGACCTTGCGCGGCGTGGCACGGCGCAGCGTGCGGCTAGGGGGAGAGACAATTTATGATCCGGTGACACCGGCAGAGGGGGTGATTTATAGTTTAATTTGCTGTGGTAATGGACAGAGGATAATAACATGTAAAATATTAATCAATGTGTAGCAACAGCAGACATCATTTGCTAAGCTTGTTATCCGCTGCTCTGCCCCTGACAGTGAACAATTAAACTGACATGAGGAAAACAAGGCGTTGAGCACGCATACACGGGACCAAGCCTAAGGGGCAGAGGGGAGGGGGTTCAAAGTGTGGGTCGGGACCTAGAATGAGGACATGGAAACGATGGTGGGTGCTGCTTAGATAAGAATGGTGAGCAACTGGTACACTTCTCTGTAAGCCTTATTCATTTTTTTAAACCATATTAAAAAATGAATTTCTAGGTCTTTTATCGAAAAAATATGCTTTATTGGAAAAAAAAAAACAATAACTTAGGTGCAGGTGTGGAAGTCCATTTTTAACTAAATGGTGTATGTTCAAGGCATAGGACAAACAGAGTATATGTAAATGAGCATCACGATAGAAAAAATGCAAATAAAATGATCATATAAAAAGAAAGCTTTAACTATCCAGTGCCTATGAGACTGTTACCTATGTAAAAGTATTTTCTTCACAGGCAGCAGAGAAAACAAATCGCCTAAAGGAGCGCTGAGGGAACAAACAGGCCATCTGAAATCATGTCCACCCTGTTGACCTTTTGTTTTCTGTGCCCAAGACACACACGCACAAACACACACACAAATGCACACAGAGCTGACAAATGAGCTCTTGGAGGCGCAGGGCCGGCTTTAGCAGTGTATTTTGAGTGATGTCTACATAATTAACGTGCAGTGGTTTAGCCTCAGTGATGAAGTGTGTGTATGATTAGGGCTGTTACGGGGATTCATCTAACCTTGTTGGAGCAGTGTTGAGATAGTAATATCCCCTCTCTGCTATGGTCGGATGGGGCTGGATGATGGATTATAATTTCACTTTATGCTGCAACATTAGAAAGAGTGCTAGTGTGAAAAACACACACTTATTGTTACACAAAAACACATGAAATAATTTGTTTAAAACCAGAATTTTACTATGATGATATTAGATAAATATTGTGAGGTGATGAATAAATATGTGAAGAAAAATTTAAATTCTTCATAACATGATTAAGTATGAACAAAGTTTGGTTTTCAGATGAATGGCTGGTATTAGAAATATAACATACTTCATTCACCAATGACCTGACCTCATAAATACCAAAATATTCTTGTTTTATATCCAGCCAATCATTTTTGTTGTAGCAAAAAGGAAAAGATAAAGAATAGAGTAAATAAGTAATAAAAGTAAATTAGTTTTGTTCTCAGGTTTTTTATTTATGACTTAAATATTTAGTGTTGATATTCTTGTATATTTGTTTTATTACTCTTTTTTTTACCATTTCTATAGCTACTTCATCAGATTTTTTAAATCATTTACATTATAACATTAGCTCTCTGTTATAGTGACTTTCCTTTGGTTGGTTTACTTATTTTCATTGTCTGTGTTTTTTTTGTTTTTCATAATAATTTTATCAAAGCTTCTTTTTCTGCTTTTATTTCCTCTCATTATTTGTATGACTGCTCTGTAATTTTTATAGTTTTTCCTTTTACTGCCTTTATATTCTTTGTACCCTTTTATATTTCTTCTGTGCCATCTCATCCCTCACATCTATTTATTGATTGCATTTATTTTTGTTGTTTTATCTCTATCTGTTGCTCTCATCTGTTTTTTTGCTGGATCATCTTATATTCCTTGTCTTCTGGTATTAAATCATGTTGTTGGGCTCTTGTGTTGCCTGGGTTCTTAAAGCGGTTCTTATGATGACTCTTATGATGGTTGGGTTAATGATGTTGATCTATATAAGCTCCTATTTTGCTCCAGTTTTTTGTTCTATGGATCTGTTTTGTGAAAGCATTTTGTTGACCAGTGATTTAAATACACTACATAAATACTAGGGGTGAGGGAAAAAAATCAATACGTCATAGTATCATGATATTTTGTCCGACGATATATCGTATGGTATCTCCGGCCATGAAACAATTTTTTTCAAATTAATTGCTAATATGAACTGAAGTCTATGATACTGGATGAATAGCATCAGCTGCTTTTCTGCCCACTTGATGGCGCTGTTGTGTCACTATGTCCAGTGATGTCGGCAAAGTTGACGGTCACACAGCAGGAGAAAGTTAGTACAACCAATATGGCAGCGCCAGGGAAAGAACATTATGAATGTAAGCGGGGCACGAACAATACAGACATGACACATGGGGTTTGCAAGGAGTGCCGCATGAAAATAAAATACTGCGGTAATACAATAAAAATGAAGGCTAGGCTAAATCAGCTAAACATTTGAAAAAATGATATAGCTAACAATACATCGCAATATATGGTATCGCAATACTCTGGGTATCACAAAATGTTTAAAATCACAATAACATTTAGAAGTTAAAACCAGAGCATTTATACTAAGGGCTGACCAATATTGGTTTTATAGGGCTGATATCGATACCGTTTATTACAATGTTACAATGTTACAATGTCATTTAGCAGACGCTTTTCTCCAAAGCGACGTACATTTGAGAGCAAGAACAACACAAGCAATGATCTAGACAAGAAGAAACAACATCAGTAAGTGCCATCAAGTGCTTCAGGTTCAATTGGACGCAAGTGCTGCCGTGTAGAGTTTAAGGCAGAGTACCTAAAATATACGTTGTTTATGTAGTTTTTTTTTTTTTTTTTTTTTTTTTTTTTTGTTTGTTTGGTTTTTTTTTGTTTTTTTTTTGGTTTTTTTTTTTGTTTTTTTTGTTTTTGTTTTTGTTTTTTTTTTATTAGTAGCTCATGTGATCAATAACTAATATTTGAAACCGATATGCATTCGTTATGACAAACACAATATACTTAATATGGCAAAAGTAAAACCTGTTAAAAGAATTAAGAAAAATAATCAACCTAGCACTAGCTCTGTTAACATGATAAACAGCACTGAGCAATATGGTAGCAGTAGGAAACAGGAAGTGTCGTACACTCCCTGTGTCATTGTCACTCAGGCCTGAATGTTGATTGGCTGGTAGTTGTGTGACATCAAGCCAGTCAGATATTGTTATGGGCAGGTCATTAGGTGAGTATGTAGAGAGTGAAAACAAGGTCAGAGGGGAAGACACCTTGCAGTGAAGTCGAAGTAGCACACCTTCAAAGAAGTTGATTTTGGCCGATTATCAGGAGATTAAAATGGCAATACCGATAATCTGCCAAATATCTGCATCAATAATATATCCAGGCCAATAATTAGTCTACCCATTATTTATATTAGGGCCGTCAGTATTTATATATTAATTGCAATGTACTAAGGGTCCATAGTTAGTGTATTTATGTTTTTTTGATTGCATTGATCAGCTGCTTTTTTGTCCAGACAGCTCAGTGGACAAGCGAAAAGTCATCTGTCCCTTATGATATCAAATATTTCAGTTTTTACTGCTCCCTTATTACCTTTCCAATCTATAACAAGTCTCTCTTTCCTCTTTAATCATCAATCTTCCTTAAGTTCCTTATTTTCTTTCAAAGTAAAAGCAGGTCTGTATCCAAACAGGAAGTCAATGATCCTTAGTTCAAAACCAAATTATATAAAAAAAATTAATAAAAAATAAATAAGATTAATTACATTTCTGAAATTAATCGTCAGTCAAAACTTTTGATTCTTTATATGCCCTGCATTTCTAACTGCACATATGAACAAAAAAAAAAGAGAAAAGGAAAAAACTAGAACAAGAAATACAGTACATGCATTAAAAATGATTTGGTAGTTAATACCTCAAGAAATGTGCAAGGGAAGCCAAACTAACCCATATTGACTCATTGGGTAGCCTTCCTAATTCATACTGTACAGGACTGCGAATTCAAGTTAAATACAGCTGCAAGTCTGCACATCTTCCTCTTTTACTTTCTTTTTCCTTTGGCTTTTTGTACTCCAATTCCCTCTCACCTCCCCTTTTCTAGGTGTTTCTGCCCCATCCTCTCAGTAAAAACCATCACTGTGTGCTTATGATAGTGTGGATGGGGTTGGGGGTGGCAGACAGTCTTTGGTCTTAGATGTATGTAAGGTCATTGTGGGAGATGAGCCCCGGACCACAGGAGAGACTGAACAAGAAACCCCTCTCAAAAATTCAATTACAGCCTCAAAGAAATTAATAAATCCCTTTTTTCTGTTGCTAGGAACAAAAATTTGTCAACCTGTCCATTTTTCCCGCATCTCCCCCTGACCCTGGTCAATTACATTGCTTGTAAATAGTTTTTATACATGTTCAAATAATTGCTCATCCTAATGTGCAGTGATCTGTATTCGTCATGCTCTGTGGCACCGAGCCCATCACTCGACTCCGCCACCCGGAGCCATTTTGCTGCCGTGGCTGTAAGTGAAATTGAAATTGAAGTTATAATTGATATCGGGGCCCATCACCATAATGGGTTCATCATAGCGCCATCTAAAATATTAATTTTCTAATTATGGATAAATGATCAGACAAGCTGAGCCGGCGCTGGCTGCGGAGCCCCTGGGAGCTGGAGCGATGCGGATGGGAGGACAGGGCCTTGTAAAGCCCACAAATCTTCTCTAATCCTCTCCCGCACAGCGCCCCGGCTCCATTCCCCCCATAATGGATAAATAATAGTTAAGAATCAGGCTGTTAAGCTCAATTTTCTCTCTCGCGCTCTCTCTTTCTTCCTCTCCCTTTTTATGTTTGTATGGGCTGCCAGTGCATTGTTGAGTGCATTGAGTGATCCTTTTTTTCCACGTTTGCTCTCTCTGCCTTCTGTCTTTGCAAAGCCGCCATCCTTTAACCAAATTCTAGCACACGCACAGGGCAGCTGTGTCAGAGGGGGGCCCTGCAACACAATTTAATTGCAATCACTTACCGAACCAATGAGGCTACTTAACAATACATCTATTTGCACAGTACAAACCCACGATTGTCCTGCACACATAGCAGACTTTCAAAGATATTTAAAACACAATAATTAGGGGATTTTAAATAGAAGATCGGGAAGTTCCACACTTATATTCAAAATTCAATTTAATCATATACCCACAAAATTCCCATATTTATTCACAAATGCCGACTGGCTCATTAAAATTAACCTTTTCACTTGGCAGGTAGGAAGCAAGGGAAATGCCCTTTTTATGTGGTTATTTAGGAAGGACGGCGCACACACGTCCAGGAATTAAACATGCTTTGGCAGAACGTAAATTTCTGTTTTATGTGGCAATACTTTCTGCTAATTGTTTCCCTGCACCCTGATCCCATAATTAGGCCTTTACTGATTACCTAATTACCCAGCAGCAGAAGGGCAGGTTGACGGCAACATTTCAGCCATCGTTCAAAGGCTCATTATCCCTCTGAAAGTCACTCTCTCTATCTCCGCTCCCCTCTCTTCCCCCATCTCCTCTCCTTTCCCTCTCGTCTCCTTTCATCACCTGCTCTCCCCTCCTCAATGCACTGAAGGGAGCAGGGAGGAGGTATAGTATGTGGACCACGACGCTCTGCCACCCCTCTGCATTTGTCAAGCTGTCCGTTATGATGGCAAGTTTGCCACATTGCAACTGCCCCTCTGACAGCCAAGTTTATATTGCAATGGGAAACCACACGTTGAGGGGAGCCGGGCTGGAGAGGAGGGAGGAAGACGCAGGGGTAACAGGCAAAAAAAGGAGGGATTGGGGGTTGGCGAGAGAGAGAGAGAGCTAAAGGGAGAATGAAAGAGGTAATTTATAGGTGGTGGGTTTGATTTGCACTGGCGCTCTTGTCTCACGGCAAGATATATGTCACAAGGAGAATGGAGAATGGAGCGGTGAGGGGGTGGATCCTAGTCAGGCTCTCCCACCGCCTCAGGCCCCTCCTGGGCTTGCTCAGGTGCATGGAGCCTTTCTCATTTCACTGCACAGTGGGGCCTCCAGACATGGCACTGCTATGAGCCCCGGGGACACCCCCTGCTTTGCTGCTCTCCCATCTTTCCTTCAATCCTTTCCTCTGTTTTTCTCGGCCTCCACTCACCCTCTCTCCCTCTATCACCTCTCCCCCTTTCTCTCCCTTGTGGGAATCCTTTCCCAGCAGGACGAGCCAAAAGACTGGGCCCTGTGCACTTTTGTGTCGCCACATCCATTTGACTCAATGCGGGACAACATGGTTAATCACTAATCCAATTTTGGGGGCCCAGTGTGTCAGCAGGGTAGGCTCTGTGCTCTTGTCACACTTCATTAGGGGCCATTACAGGCCATTTTCTTTTTTGTCTGCGGGTTAATGCTCTCAGTGACACATTTAACACCTAGAGGGCAGATAGAGGGGGGCGGTAGAGGGCGCTAGAGAGATGTTAGAGCAATAATTTAAATACCACATCTCCAAAAAAAAAAAAAAAAAAAAAAAAGCAGCATTGAAAGTATAAAATATTTTTGTCTTCTAACATATGCTTTCTTTTTGCCTTTTTTTAACCAAATATTCTAACCCCAGCCGGTTCCTGCTGATGACCATCCCAAATGAGTCCAGCTCTGCTCAAGATATTTGCCTACTAAAGGTAAGCTTTTTTCTAACCACTGTTGCTAAAACCTTGCCTATGAAAGGTTAATGTTGTGTAAATATAAATAATTTTACAAAAACACTCTAACATAGGAATGCATGACTAGGGATTTTTGCCAATATCAGATATGCCAATATTTACAAATTAATTTAGCTTATACCAATACGTAAATATAGTCCAGACCTAAAACCTCAGCCCTTACAAAAAAAAAAACTTTCAAAGTTTAAGGAATAAGAATGAACAAAGAATACAAGTTAAGCCAACACAGGTCTGTCTAAAACTCTACAAACTTAATCATACACAGATGACAATATGTGATTTTTGTTAGGTTCCTCATCTATGTATTTATCAACAAAGTCAACCAAAAAAATCCTTCCATATTACAGCCAGGAACACTCATCATACATTTAACCATTTTAATGCAAAAGTGATGTACTACAGTTTTATTTGGCAGAGAAGGCTCTGCTCAAAAGATGCTCCCTGGGTTAGTCAAGCAGCATGCTTTGACTTTGCAGGGAGCACATGTCTAGAAACCCCCATACAGATACACACATTTATGACAATGTGTACTGAAAACAATGAAACTATTCAGAAGCAATAAATCCACAGTAGCATGAATCTGAATATGAGGGTCCAACAAGCTTTATGCTACAAAGGAGGCAGCTGGGGTGGAGGAGGTGAAGATGGCTATCAGCTGATCCCAACTTGGGGTATGAATTTTGTGAACTAACACTAAGCTTCATCAATTTGACATATAATGAACTAATTATTCTTGCTCATACTGTAAATTTGATGTCATTTGCTTCATTGAAGGCCATTACAATTTTTATGTCACATATTTAGAGTAAAGAAAACATACATTAAACACAAAAAGGAGGATTTTTGTAAACCATTATAAAAAATTTGACACTTGAGTCTTTATGTAATGTGCATACAATCTCTGCCGCTGCAAAAATGAGATTTGTTAAACTGGTATTTTGACACATTTCAAGATAAAGGAATATTGCAACTTGTTCAATTTGTAAATCGCAGCAGGCCATACTGCAATTTAATCTACTTTGCGATTTACTGCCAAGCCCTTGTACCCAGGTGAGCTAACATCATATATATATATGTTTGTAGTTTCTAACAACTCACACAATATTTGGCAATATTTCCTCAGAATGTTCAAGTCCTGCCATTTTTCTAAATTTTCTTATTTGCTGTTTTTGCTGCTCTGGCCGGAACTGTTGCCTACATTGCTCAACATTGACCCCAGAATTACTGGTGGTACTGCAACATTTGGTTGATATCCATAATATCTGAAAGAACTTTCAAAATATGGATAAAATGAAGTACTGACAAAAAGCTCCATCCTTATATGTATATGTTTCAACTGTAGAGCATTAATGGGCCTGTAGTTCCCGTTATGAAGCTGTAATTGGAGTTTGGATTTGTGAAGTGAACAAAGGTAGATGCAAAACCATATTTGGTCATCTTAAATCTAAGATGTCAAATTTTGCTGCTTCCCTCATGTTCAATGTAATAATGAAGTTCCTATTTGCCATTTTCTAAATGAAATATTTTTGGGGTTTGCAGGTCATGTTAAAACAGCAATTTGTCAACTGGCAGCCTGGAAAACTTGCTTTTCAAAAGTCCCTGATCTTACAAACAATACAATGTTTTTTTATTTGTTGCACGTTCAACCAGATTAGTTATGAAATATAAAACAGTACCCACATTATTTACTTTTTTAACTCAAGCCTGTGAACAAACTAAAACTACGTCTTGTGCAAAGAATGCCTCTCTCTTCCCTCGTCTCCCCCCATGTTGTGTGACCAGGCCGATGATCAGATGGGTATCCCGGAGCTGGCGGAGCATCTGCTGTGACTATATCACAGAGTCTAATTGGCATGAAAAGAGCCACACAGAGCGCTAGCTTGCAAGCAGGCCTTCCTATTATCCCCGCGGACATCTCATTTAGGGGGACTCATGCAGGGAAGCCGAGCTCTGACTTGCATGGTTTAGCATCTTTGACAGGAACATGTCCTCCTGAATGCTGCTTTAGTGACGCTTGTTCAGAGAGCAGTGAGGCGTGCAGAGAGAGGAGGATATATATTTACAGGGACACACTCACAAAGGACCTTTATGTTTATGTGCAGGATTTTGTTCCTCTGTGGTATGTTTGCTCTAATCCCAATAAGTTGGTGTTTCAATTGAATTAAAGTTGAGGATCAGAATGTGCTTAATATCTTAAATGTAACATGATACATTGTTCTAGTTACTATTACTGTATATGACGTTCCTAGCCACCAATTTCACTCCTGATCATTGCAAGCTTGGACTTGTTAGCTGGTCAAAATTTAAGAAAACACTTAAAATCAAAGTTGAGCACCAAATCACATATGACAAGTAGTTTGATTAAAACATGATAGACATTTTGAACCACTGGATTATGATTAGGTTCTTCATGCTGAAGTATACACAGAATAAAAAAGTCTGAAAATCTTTTGTGGACCTTGATAATGGTTGTTTAGCTCAGTGTGTAATGAATGCATGGCAGCAATACTTAAAAAGGGAGGAAAATGTGCTCAATAACTTGTAAATGGAGCTTTCCATGACTGAGGAAGAAGGCTCTATGTTTGGAGAAAACATCCATCTCCTGATTGGGATCAATAAAAGGCAGAGGGGCTGCTGAACAATTGATCTGTATTAGACTATGCTATTAGCTCAATGTACAATTCAATATAATTCAGCAGACATTTGGAATTTCACAGGTCTGCAAATTTCAGACAGATTTAATCTTAAATTATCTTTGTCATATTTTTCAATCAAAGGTTCTGTATTTCTATTGTCTGTCCTGGTGAGTGCAACTGTACTGTTTGTGTACATCCATTGAAAGAGATTTTTCTAAGATTTCCTCTGATTTTCCTGGCAGGTTATTTGTCCTCCTGGCTTGTCTTGCTGTCCGACTCGCAGTCTTACCTGTCTTTCTCCTGTCTATATCTACCTGCCTGGAGGCCCAGCTAAGCCTCCTGTTCTTTAACATACTACCTCATTATCACGTGTAAATAAAGACGGATGGCCAACAATATTCTTGCAAATTTGTTTCCCATTACAGCAGGGTCAGAAGTAATTGTAGCTGGCGCCCAACTCCCCTGAGTGTGCGTACAGTTACATTCATATTACGGTTAATAAACAAGGGCCTAACAAATTGTCCTGTGTCGTCCCCCCACCCCCTACAAATGACGGGGGGTTGATATTCATTCTCAGTGGTCAGATACAGTCGCAGCGGAGAGCAGGAAAGTGAGAGAGAAAGACTATCTGGGTAATACCCCCCTTCATTCTCTTTCTATCGCTCTATTACCCCAGAGAGGGCCACAGGGTCTACTTAGCCTAGCCAGGCCTCGGGCATTAGACGTTTTCTGTATTGAATGGGATATGATAAATGTGAGAACTTGCAATATGTGTGCAATATGCAGAATAATTCAGTGTTTCATTGAGGCTTACAGTACTACGATTATTTTGATGCATGTGAGAGACGATGTAGTGTACGGTTCAAATGAGAGGAAATCTAAATGTGACTGTGTGCTGCTTGTTCTCTGTGTGTTTTTCTCTCTGTGCTGACAGCCAGCTGCTCTTAAGGACCTTTAAGTGCCTCCTTATTGCTGCCATTACATGAGTGCTCTAAACGGGGAAATATATCACACTGTTAAACATGGCAGGCTCCACCATGGGATACAGTAGTCTGAAGGTGAAACTTCAGCACTGTTTTCTTACTCTCATAAAACATTGTTTTGAAAACCTATTTCAGCCCTCCTTGATTAAAATGTGAGAAAATGTTCTCTAGGCTGCAGGATTGGTTTAAAGGCCTGCATTATGGTATGGGCATCTTGTGTCACTTAGCACTATTGTGTATAATAATAATAATAATAATAATAATAATAACAATAATGTTGATTAAAATCACAAACCAAATGTGCAATAATGTAGGGCATGTGCAGTAAGGATGAAATGTGCCAGTCCGCAATCATGCTGTTTGCTTTTTGTTTTGAATTATTTTATCATATGGCATCATATCTTAACATATCGTAGCATATCGTCACATATAGCATCATATTGTACTGTAGCACTTTGTAGCATATGATATTATACCTTACTGTATTATATCACATGGTATAGTATGGTATGGCATGGTTTGGTATGTTATGTTATGGTATGGCATGGTATTGCATGGCATGGTATGGTATTGTATGTTATGGTATGGCATGGCATGGTAAGGTAAGGTATCAAAGTGATAACCTCAGGGCCTGAAAAATGAAGGCAGTGCAGAAATGCAAATGAATTCAGTTTCTTGATTGTCCACTTGAAGCTAGCTGCAGAAGCATCCAGGGTTCTTTGCCAGATGAAATCAGCATATTTAGATCTAGGTTCAAAACCTGGTTTTGATCAGAATTGTTCATGTTTCTGTTGGCCCACACTGAACAGGGGGTACATTTTAAATAACTCATCTGTTTTGGTTTCAATAAGGATACCAGTCATGCATAACAAGGGGCATTCCTTTCTTGACTTTAACTACCAACACATTGTAGCTGTTTGTAAGAGGCTTATCCCTCTACATATGAGGCTGATTAAGTACCCCAAAATACCCAGATGATGCATCTTTGTGTATTTGCAAGAAAGTACACTTCCTCAGGGATGGACAGAAACTTGAAAGAAACTACCTGTAGCCAGGGAGAGGGGATGTTTTTGTCTGTTTTTATTGCATTAAGTAGTTTGGAGTATGTGTGCAGAAATTTACAAAGACAAAAAACAGGGTATTATTGCACACCAATGCTCAAGTGAAGAAGCTGACAAAGCATGTAAACTAGTTAGCGGCATATTTCCTAAGTTAACACACTGTCACACAGTCGCTCTGAAATCCACAGCAGAAGTTTAATGTTTTTGATGTTTGCAAAAAAATATATGACAGAGGAGATGAGTTATGCAGGTTTGTTGGATATCTCAGAGATTCCTATAGGAATCAATGGACGTCTAGTTGACTCACCTCTGTAACCATACAGTATGCAAGTGGAAACGAGGGGTAAAGGCCCACCTCAGCTCTACCTCTTTAATCTTCCTAGGCTGACTGAAAGTTAGTCTGAAACGGCATTTTCAACATGGGAACCACTACAGACACATGGTATGGCATGGTATGGTATGGTATGATATAGTATGGTATGGTATGGTATCTTATATTTTATTATATCCCTTCGTATCATTTCATTTATTATGGTATTTTTTAAACTTTGGATTTTAAAAATTGCCATTACATTAAAACACAACTTACATTTACATAGATTATACCTATATACTGTATGTTCTGAACCTTTCTAGTTTATGTTGAAAGTCACTTAAGGGGGTGTTAATCACTTGAATTCTTGTAAAATGCCAAATAAAAAAGGAGTTCTCTGGGTTCAGTATTGGTACAATTGACTGGCTGTGGTAATATTGTACCATGAGAATGTGCAAAAGCCAGGGACTTCCCTCATTATTTCAGGCAAGCGCACAACACATGATGTTCAAAAGCTAAAAGTAAAAAAAAAAAAAAAACTAATTCAATTTTATCTATTTGTGCCAAAGTTTTGATAGCAAAGATCTAACTTGTTAAAAAGGAACAGTTTTATAATCTAAAACCTGATCACAAGGCTACAAGTAAAGCCTTCTGTTCAACTGTTTTCCCTCATAAAAATGGAAGCAATACAGTACACATAATCCCTCCTCTTTACCCCTCATTAAGTTGCATTCATAAAAAGCACAGTCCTAGTCCAGTAGTGCTAGAAAAGCTGATGTGTTTCTCTGTCTGTAGGAAAAACATGGTCCCCTAAAAAAAAAATACACATAAAGTTTAAGATTTAAAAGAAGTTTATGATCTGATTGACGGATTCTAAAGTATGTTTAAAAGAGAACTGGAGAGGGATAAGAGAGCTCTGTCTCTTTTCGTATGCTCCTGTGAGCTCCCATGATCCATTAGAGAGGCTGAGGATGAATGAATGAGTGCTGCACCCGGAGAGAGCGCAGCAATAGTTTCTTCAGCTCCCACCTTATTGATTTCTGCAGGATATATAGAACCCTGGGCACAGAGATAGAAGAGGGAGGACCACACCGATATTAAGTCGTTTTCCCATCTTTTCCAAAAATCTTTAATCAAACTTTAAGTGAAATACTAACATGCCACTTGACATGACCTTTTAGCCCTGTTATGAATCACCTGTTTTTGAGCTCAGCTGAGTGGCCGGGAGCAGTTACAGATATGTCCTGATCACAAATCGCCGTGAGGAAAAAGAACAAGTTCAGCGGCAGAGTTAAATGGCCACCGAAGGGCTTGTTTGCTGTTGACCTTTGACAAATGCCAGACAACAAATCTATGTTTAAAGCACTCGCCCAACTGGATTCCTTTATGGCGCAGAGTGACTCCTGGGAAGGACGATGCCTTGAAAAGTGACTCTAGCTCAAGCAGAGAAAGCTCTTCTGCACCAAAACAAAAGAAGATACAATGCGCATCCTGCACAAATATGGCTCTATGAAGGGTGATATACTGTAGGATGGAGGATAAAAGTCTACAGCGAGGAGGCAAACGGGACGATTTGTGAGCATACGAGTGCCTGGCGCGTAATGACAAATATGAAATCAATATAGTGACCTTAATTTGCCCAAAGCATAACTGTGATGTAGTACACCGTGTTTCGATTAAAGGAGGTATAAAAAGGTGGTGTCTGTGTGTTGTGAGGGCAGAGGGGCCATGCCCTTTTGAACCCTGGCGCTCACCGAGAGCGTGGCAGCCATAAAAAGGAACAACCAGCCCTGTTTGGTCATTGAATAGGCTCCTTATGGCTCATGGGTAATAATGTCACGCCTCAAGACGTTTTTTAAAAAGAGCCAGCGAATGATAGCTACCAATGTGTTCCGCAACACTAGCAACATTATGGCAGCAGAGGAGAAAATATAATAGCTTGAATATGCTATGAATAACAAAACCTGTCAATATTCACCTCTAGAAGAATCGCTGATCAGACACAGTTCATGTAAAGTGTACGTGTGAGAGTGAAAATTTATGTTATGTGTCCCTATATATGAGAGTGTGTGCATTTTTGTGTGTTCGGGGAAAATGTGATTTTCTGAGTATGTGTTTTTGCCTTTCTGTTGGTGCAGGTCTGGATGGAGTAAAATGTGCGACAGAGTTCAAATTGCATGGATTCACACTTTTAGGAGGTTATATTATTTTTCAAATGTTTCATCCCCAGGTGAAGAGAAGTGGGTCTTAATAAGAATATATAGACATTTATGTCCTGCTAGGCCTAAGTGTGGACTACCAGGTTTGAAAATGTTTGTGGATGCAAATATTAAATACAGTGGGGAGTGAATAACTTAAAAAGGTGTAATAATCACACTTTCATGATACATTTGGGGATTTTTTTACACTATGGCGGATTAATTCCATACCGGTTGATTTGATTTGATTTTTGTGTCATGTATGAGCAATATGCTCAGCCCAAAGAGGCTTACAAGACACCATAAAAAAATACAAAGAGACCATAAACTAAAAGCTGATCCTTTATAATACAAACAAAATGTGTGCCATCCATCCTGATGTTTCTTCCAGGACATAGCGACATCGGTGGCCAACTTCTGAAACACCAACAGTGAACAACCTCTTCATCCTGCCATCATCAGCGCTCCAAAACAACTCAGGATTTATAATATTCAATTCATTTATCAAAGATGTTATCAACACATAACAGAAGGGAGAACATCAAAAACAAGATTAATTCTCAACCTGTCCTTAATGACAATATTCAGAGTCTGAGTTCCTCCAGGATGTTATTATATCGACCAACCTCAAAAGCCAGAGGAATGATATCTGCTTTAAACTGAGTGAAAATCAATAAAAGAGTTCAATGACCAGCCTGCATTATTCTTCTGTTCTTGTAAAGCATTTTGTGACTTTTGATTTTGAAACGTTTGCAATAAATAAAGGTTATTCTTATTTTTAAGGTATTCTATGAATAATTATAGTTTTATTATGAAGGATCAGAACATCAGCATCATTAGTTTTGATAACAATCATTTAGAAAATTCAGTCTTTTACACACTGGGTTACTATCCATCACTTAAACTGGATTCACCAGTGTAAGTAAGTGCTTGTTTGTTGTTTGAGGGTGTTCCAGAGAGAGTGACTCCATAATTACAGGCTTCACTGTTTTGACATGATTCTTTCTTGTATAAACAAACAATTAAATGATTCTATGAAAGAAGAAAAAGAAAGCTACGGTCTAAAAACAGGCCTTGGGCTCTAAAGAAAGACTGAAGAAGGAATTTAAAACTGGAGATATTCTGTAATTAAGTAACTCACATCATTCACGGCCTCGTTTGAGCCCAGCACCACTGAGCTCATCACAGAGCCTGTAAATAAGTCTGTCTTGTTTAGCTCTGCCCCTGGGCTGCTAACAGCCGAGGGCAGAATGGCTCAAACAATGGAGCCATTCGGTTAGAGCTTAGCCCTTAAAACAACACGCCACTCAATGATCCAATGATCCTCCTGGAAAACAATGCCAGGACACATCAGTCAGGCCTGTGTGGGAGGGATGGTGGCAGGGGGGGACAATGATGCCCCCATGGAGCTGTCCCGTTGGGGAAGACGTTCCCAACGGGATGGCTCTTTTCACAGCCTGACCTGGAAGAGATCAGGATGGTGAGGGAGCAGGGGGTAAATCTGAGTGGGATTAACTGGAACATAATCCGTCTCAATAAATTCTTTGAAGTTCCCCGCCAGAATCTTAACACCTGAACCCAAATACAGGATTTAAAACTACATCTAACAGCAATTTGAGATCATTTGCAAATATGAATAACAGAAATACTGTTAAAATACTGAGGAGATCTGCAAGTATGCATGGGAAGAAAATACAAAAAAATCTTCTGTTGTTGTTCTTTTGCAGGTACAAACTGGTTGTCTGAGCAGCAAAATAAAAAAATAAAGAAACAGCAGAAGACAGTGCATAGTAAGCTACAAAACAGAACCATACTAAAAAGTACCAAGGATGGTGATAATAGTTAATATAGAATGTTTTCATGCTTTGTGGCGCTAAAATTTTAAATCCCTCTGGTTTCCAGTTAGACAATAATTACAAGGAAATATGGCGTTTTGGTGCAAATTGAACTTTCATGTAGGTATTTGGTGTTCTGGGGGATAAAAAGAAGAAGAGATTGCCAACTACATTGAGACAGTTAAGGTTTTGGGGTTGGGGGGGATTCAGGAGGACAGGGATGAAGCAGAGGCCCCCTGGGTCATAAATACCATAAAGCCTCCAGCATATTACCCAGTGCCAGGCCAATCTCTGTTCATTACCGCTCCACGCTACTCAGCACTTCATTTAAAACTCACATTCCTCTAATTAACACACACTGCTGGGTACAGATGAGCCAGTACAGAGCCTTGTCTGTCTGTCCCTGTGCTTTTACTCACTCAATTATACATCAGTCATCACATTTCTTTTTGCATGTCTTCTCATTTTGCAATGAAATTTCCTGCTTTTTATCCTTTTTAAAATGTGTTACTGAGAACAGAGTAAGCAAGCAACCTGAAACAAAGTAAGAAAAAAATCACAGCTGTATTTTCATCTTTATTTAAAACATTATGATATCAAAATTTTCAATGTGCTTTCCAATACTGTGTTTAAAACAAGAAATAAGATGGATAGTATGAAAAGTACCATAATTTTTTCACAAATCTTACAGAGTGACAGCAAGAGCACAGTCTAAATTTCACTGACATGGTGATACTGCAGCATTGGATAAGCTAACTGTAAAATGTAGTGAGCTGAACTACAAGTTAATCTACAAAAATTAAGTTTCACTTTATCAAAACTACATGAAGGAGAAATGTGAGGCTAGAGAAGTCTCTACATGAATAATGAGCTTTAATCTGTAAATTTAGAGGTAAATCTTGACCAGGAAAGTCTCGAAAAAAGATTTTTAATCTTAAAAAGTTTTTTTTCTGATTAAATAAATTGAATGGTTAAAATATTTCTACACACTTTTTCACTCAAATGTCTACGTTATTTAAACAATATTACTCTTTTACATATATTTTAAGTTGGGGTATTACTTAAGCTCAAATATTTCCAGCAGTATTTAAAGCCAGGGAAATGTTTATATTCAGAATTGTAATGGGATGTGTCGTGTTATGGTGGCTGTTATGATGACAGAGCCACATGACAGATATGACATGTTTATTGTAGCCATGGAAACACTGGGCGTTACATGAGAGACTGCTACATAATACAGTGAAAACTGCTACTGGAAGCTGCCCTACTGATGCTGTATCTCATTCATGGTTGTGATGGGCCATGATTATTCATTGCCACTGCTTGCAAGTTCAGTCTCCAAAGAAAAAAACTCCCTTGAGAACACCGCGGAGAATCGAGCACCCAACTCCTTCTGTTTGGGGAACAAACTGCCAAAAGCTGCTCGTCTTGTCCAGTTACTTCTATATGTCCAGCGTCTTTCTCATCCAAGTCCTTAGTCAATCTTCCCCATGGTTTAATGAACGTTCTCCATTTTCAGTCAAGCTAACATGCTAATAACACTGCTAATTTCATCACCAGCACTGCCAAGACCTACTCCACACCGCTTTTGGTTTGCAGATAACGTTGATTAGGTTACGAGGGGTTGACTACTGGGGTGGAGAAGCATGGTATGTTATGGTATGGTTTGGTATGGTACGGTATCAGTATTGCTTTACTACATTCATACTCAAGTTTACAAGTTTAGATCAAACACAACTACACTGTAGGCTCATCACTTTGGCTCTTTGGAAGGAAACATGACCATATCAGAATCTAAAGAAACAGTTTGTCCAACAAATTGGATACAGTAAGTGTTTGCTCATTTATTTTACCAACCAATTACACTGCAACAGAATTAGCTCAAAAAAGCAGATATTTAAAAAGAAACAGAAAGGGAAATCATTTTTTACCTAAGCTAACATTTACTGACTGAGGTGTTTTTCATTTTAAATGAAACCCATGAAATGACACAGTGATCTACATGATAGATACACAAGGCAGAAATGAGATTTAGATAGTTTTTATAATATCCTCTGTGTTCTTAAGATCCAGGAACAACCAGCCATTCATCTGAGCTCATATTGGTTTCACAACACATCGCCTGCTGTTATTAAAGGAGTCTTCTGTGCAGCTTAAAGTAAATGATTCTGCTGCTATCACAGGCGCTTATGTGGATGAGATGATGCGTCTACTGATAGGTTTGTAATGGACTTTTCCTGTTCATTAACTGAGTTATAGCGGCAGGATTTTATGCTTTGCGGTTCTAAATTGAACAATGCATCTCCAGTGTTTAAAGTAATATTAATATTTTCAAAATCAATGTTAGTAAAATTTTATGTACACAGTTGTATTTGTTGATGGCCAGCCGCGGCAAATAAAGATAAGATTTATGAAGGCGACGGTCTCCTCTCGCTGTACTATTATCACAACTGAAACGCAGACCATAAAAAACTTTAATTAAAATTTTAATTAACACCGGTAATCAATAGGGTGTAACATAACATCTCACATATTCTCAGTGGCATGGAGGAAAATGTAATCAAACAAACACAGAGGGACCAAATATGATGATTTTATAGGCTAATAAGCTCAAGGTAAGTGTGGCAGGACGAGTGGGAAATGTCACAGGCTTTCTCTTTTTTCCCATCTGATGTTTGGTAATGTGCTGAGGGCTTTAATGCATCATTTTGCCCTAACTATATAGGCTTGTTCAACTTTTAATGGTATTTTCTAATCAAATCCATGACATCTTTTCTAAACTTTTCTGTTAAAACCATGTCAATCAAAAGCACTTTTCATCAACTGGCCAATAATATCTCAGAGAGTAAAAGAACTATTCACACAGGATTGTTTTCGCTGGGGACTTCTGATATTTTTGAGTTACCACCTGGAATCAGTGTTTGGCGTTTGTATTTGGGTCTAAAAAATACTGGAATTTACGGACATTTTTGAAGGAATACATAGAGGTGCTGCATGACAACAGCAAACAATAACAAGAGTGAATTCTTGTTTATAACTTCCATGAAAAAGGCAATGTAGTGTGTTTTGCAGATGGTATTCCATCGTGTCGCTACACAAACTGTTAACTTTTTCCCCATTTAATAATCTGTAGCTAGCTGTCCATGATCGGTAAACAAGTGAACTGACCCACTTGCTTTCATACTGATGTTGTGTCTGTCACCTGTGCATATCAACAGCTGATCAGATGGAGAGGAAGAGCACTATGACATCTCTCCTGTCAATGTATAAATGAGTGAGATGTCTTATGTTAAATATGAACTTCTTTTGTCATTAAAAAGGATCGTCAAGAAACAGATTGCAAACATATTATACCGATGTAGACACATACACTATATTGCCAAAAGTATTCACTCACCCATCCAAATAATTGAAATCAGGTGTTCCAATCACTTCCATGTCCACAGGTGTATAAAATCAAGCACCTAGGCATGCAGACTGTTTCTACAAACATTTGTGAAAGAACAGGTCTCTCTCAGGGGCTCAGTGAATTCCAGTGTGGTATTGTGATAGGATGCCACCTGTGCAACAAGTCTTGTGGTGAAATTTCCTCACTCCTAAATATTCCACAGTCAACTGTCAGTGGTATTATAACAAAGTGGAAGTGTTTGGGAATGTCAGCAACTCAGCCACCAAGTGGTAGGCCACGTAAAATGACAGAGCGGGGTCAGCGGGTGCTGAGGCACATAGTGCGCAGAGGTCACCAACTTTCTGCAGAGTCAATCGCTACAGACCTCCAAACTTCATGTGGCCTTCAGATTAGCTCAAGAACAGTGTGTGGAGAGCTTCATAGAATGGGTTTCCATGGCTGAGCAGCTGCATCCAAGCCATACATCAACAAGTGCAATGCAAAGCGTCGGATGCAGTGATGTAAAGCACACCGCTGCTGGACTCTAGAGCAGTGGAGATGCATTCTCTAGAGTAACAAATCGTGCTTCTCCATCTGGCAATCTGATGGACCAGTCTAGGTTTGGCGGTTGGGGTGGAGGGGGGATTATGGTGCAGGGCTGTTTTTCAGGAGCTGGGCTTGGTCCCTTAGTTCTAATGAAAGGAATTCTGAATGCTTCAGCATACCAAGAGATTTTGGACAATTCCATGCCCAACTTTGTGGGAACAGTTTGGAGATGGCCCCATCCTGTTCCAACATGAATGTGCACCAGTGCACAAAGCAAGACATGGATGAGAGAGTTTGGTGTGGACAAACTTGACTGGCCTACACAGAGTCCTGACCTCAACCCAATAGAACACCTTTGGGATGAATTAGAGCGGAGACTGAGAGCCAGGCCTTTAATCCACCATCAGTGTGTGACCTCACAAATGCGCCTCAGGAAGAATGGTCAAAAATTCCCATAAACACACTCCTAAACCTTGTGGAAAGCCTTACCAGAAGAGTTGAAGCTGTTATAGCAGCAAAGGGTGGACCAACGTCACATTAAACCCTATGGATTAAGAATGGGATGTCACTTAAGTTCATATGCGAGTCAAGGTTGGTGAGCGAATACTTTTGGCAATATAGTGTTTGTTTGTGGCTTGAATAGGCCATTTAATTGGATTACAGCCCTTATGCCAGGATACAAGAACCAGGGAGAGATGTAGCAGTTAGTCAAGAGTCAAGTGCGAATACTTTTTGCAATATAGTGTATCTTTAGAAGAACAGTCAAATATGGGATAAAAAAGGAAACTGGTATAACTTTACACATAAATAAGACAAATTACAAAATCATAACCCTCTTTCATTTGGGGAGGCGGGGTATCAAACTGGAGTGTTAATTTCTGTGTTGTAGTTTTGTGCAGTAGGTATCAGATATGTTGGTACCAGTAACATGTCAGTACCGGATTTTAATACTCATCCCTACAGAAGGTATGATGAAGTTGGGCTATTTTAATGCTTCTTTAATCATTTTAATATCAGATTTCCATGTGCAAATGTCTGTTATCCCAAGTATCACGTGAAACCATTCCATAGGCACTGAGAGAGAAGGAAGGCATAACAAATGAAAAGTAGTTGAACCTAAGGTTACGTACTCTGCTTTGGGTTCAAAGGAACTAGACTTTAGAGTGAATGTTAAAGAAATAGAGGAAAAGGCAAGCATGAGAACAAAAACAGAGTAAAAGAGAGGGAGGTGGTGGGTATTAGGGTAATAGTCCTTGAAAATTATCTTACACTCATCCTTTCTTCCTACCTTTTCTTCCTCTTCCAGTTTTCCAGATGTAATCTGCCCCTCAGCCAGACACACTCACACAGCTCATCCAAACAATAAATAAACTGGATTGGCCACAAAATGGGAATTGCATAAAAGGCAATAAAGCAAATTTCAATCACACTCCACAGGCATTTTCATGACACTATGGAGAAAAGGTACAGTTATAAATCCTTGAGTCATTTCAACAGGGAATGAGAGGGGATCACACAATGAAAGCATTTTTGGATATTAAAAAATCACACTGAATAACCAGATTTTTCTTAAGTTAAGGATTACATATGATCTGCTTGACTGCTTTCTTTTCCCTTTTTTCCTTAATTATATGGAGACATTTTTTGTCAAACTTTAAGTAGCATGCCTAAGCATACAAACATTGAGGGGGAATATTTTTACTTGTTTTGTAAATCATTGCAGCACATACATTAATCAATACAAATGAACAGATCAAACAATACATTAGGTAAAATGAACAGTCAATACTGCTCTAAATTACCTCGGCTAAGTGATGAAATCAAATTATCGGCTAAGTCATAATGTAAACAAATCTATTTGTGGGTATTTACAATGCAGATTGAATTTGTCCTATCAGTAAGTTATTCATAACTGCTGGAATTTTACCTTCATTCATCCTCACATCCTCATCCTCACATTTTTGCCATAAAGAACATAAATCTAGAAATTGAGCACTCTCTGAGCACCAAATAATGCAATTATTGATCTGCATGTGTATATTCTCCTTTTCCTCTGACCTGTCTGTGGACAGGTCAGAGGTCTGGCTCGGTGTTCAGCAACCTGTGTCTTGGGTCAGCAAAAAATGCTATTTGAATCTGATTCATTGATGCCACAATAAAGCAAGCTAGAGCTGCCTTAAAGCTAAGTACTCACACTGCTAAGATAGTACCAGCAAATGCTTGTATTTCCAATTTAACCATTTGACCTTGGACCTTGTGGCTGTTTTGACATTATATATTTTAATGAAAGCCTTTATCATTGAATAATCAAGTACATCCTGATATTTGTTATACCATATAGATAAAAAACTTTGTTATAGCTGGAGCCCCAAAGTGTGTAATAGAAGACAGAGCACTAACTCATCAGGTTATTCTGCTGATGCCTTGCCAACCAGTTCATCAGATCAGTTCATGGCAAGTGTTGCATTTATCAGAGCGCATGGTGTGTATAATTTTGATTACTGTTACAAATAAAAACAGTAATTTAAATCCCTTTTCGCACCCTGTACTTTTTGTTTTTTGGAGTTGACATAACAGGTGAATTTCATCCACAGGGATCATTCAAGTTTCCAGACTCAGCAGTCACTTAAAGTAGGCTTAAAACTTTCTTTTTAAAGCTTATCGTAAGGGCTGTCCTCCTGACCAGAGGGACCCAAATTATGCTGCTATAGGCTTAGACTACAGGGGGGCTCAACACACATAGCTGCTGTCCTCTATTCTTCCTCATCATATGTATGTGATTATGTCACCTCATTGTATTTAACTATCTTTTTTTTTATTATTATTATTTCTGGGCCTTTATTAGATAGAGGAGGATAGAGGATAGAGTTGGAAACAGGGATGAGAGCAGGGGAGAGATATGCGGTAAAGGGCCTCAGGCCAGATGAACCCAGGCTGTCCACGTACATGGGGCGCGCCTTAACCACACGGCCACCTGCGCCCCGTATTTAACTATCTTTAATGTGCTCTTAATACTATGAATGATTTTCATGTTCCAATAATTCTGTGTGTAATTTGTTAAAGTAATTTGAATTGATGAAAGGTGCTCGATAAATACAGTTGCTTTGCCTCTTAGATTTCACAGGCTCCTAAGGATAATTACTTGACTCTCATCACAGTAGAGTTTATGCAACTCATAATACCTATTTTTGTATTATTATTATAAGTTAGGGATGCACGATACTGGATTTTTGCCGATATCTGATATGCCGATATTTAAAGATTCATTTTAGCCAATACCAATATTGACACCAATATTTAAATGTGTTTTACAAAACTAAGGATGAAAAAAAAAAAACTTTTTTTTTAAATTAAAACACACTTAAAGTTTAAAGAATGAGGACAAATAAAGAAAAAGATTTCAACTTACCTAAGTCTGTTAGTCCAGCCTAAAAATCCACTAATTTATTAGTATATATGGCCAAATTTTACAGTTAATATATGTTGATATTCACCGCCAAAATATTGAATGTAAATATTGGCAGAAATTTTGATATCTGCTGATACCGATATCAGGCTGATAATACTGTGCATCCCTAGTATAAGCATTGCAATTATATAGCAATTACCTGTTGTTACTTTGAATAAAATACTGCTACTTATTGTCTACTATCCACCATTTACCCCTCTTCCATTTACCAGCAGATCACAGCAGATGGCAATACACTAATGAGTCTGGTTCTCTTTATGCACTGATGACTTGTTTAACATTAGTACTGGGTAATACTGACTCTGTTGAGAACATCAGGAATTTATGACATTAAAAGATATAAATGACTAGCACTGATCTGTTGTGTCAACAGTAATTCTGGCATCTAGTACACTTAACTGCTGACTCAAAGAAAAGTTTTTTTTATCAGGCAAGGAAGTCACATGTTGGACAACTTGGATCACAGTTAGGCACAGTTCTTTCAAACACTTTGTATCTCTAGTTCTCTGATTTCTGCCAAGTACAAGGCAGCTTTTCTTTCCAATGATCACTTGCCAGTGTTTGCTCACTTGTTGATAAATGTGAGGAAAGTCACATTATAAAAACTGCTGTTTGAACCTGTCCTTAATGTATAGGGAAATGAAATGAGTTTTTGATTCGGTGCTTAAAAAAATTAAAGATTACTAATTGATATCCTTAGCTGTGCAACATAAAAAGCCATAACCCTAATGCAGTGGTTTTTCAAACCTTTTTTCTCCCTAAGGCAAACCTAATATAAACCCAAAATGACAAGGCACACCATAATAATATCCTTAAGATACGCCTCTGTAACACAATAAAGTATCTTTAGTTGTTGGACAGTTGTAGTAATAATACATGATTGTGCAAATTCCTGTGGCACACTTGCCTCAAGGCAAACCAGTGTGCCTCTCCCCACCATTTGAGAACCACTCCCATGATGAATATAAATAAAATGAATAAAAATACCTGACTTAAATTCATCTTTAACATGCATAGAATGCAAGTTTGGCTTTTTAAAAATGATTGGCATCATGTTTTTTTAAGAATTTGTAGCTCCTGCGTCAAACACTCCTGGGCTGCTTACATTTCCCTAGAATTCTGTGACCTTTAGCCTTTCCTCCAGCTGTGTTGTCTCAGTCTGTGTAGGTGAAGGTATGTGAAAGTGTCAGGACCGAGCTTTGACAGCACAGGTGTGTGCGTGTGCTCACCCCCCTTTAGACCTTCAACTAACCCAGCAATGACAAATAGTTTCCCTCTCTCTTCCTCTCATCACTTCCCTCAACCCTAACTGAGAATTTCATCTGCAAACAGTTCAATATGATGGGCAAATGTTTGCCCAGCTTCGAAAGGGTGTTCATACTGAATATTTCTGAGTAAATGTTTGTGCAGTTGTTCAACTTTTTAAGTTTTGTTTCTCTCTTTGACCATCTCTCCTTATTTTCTGTTCTCTTTTCTCCAAAAAAGGTAGATAAAACTAATTAGTGTTCCCTTTACAGCATTATATTTTCGTAATCAAATGGGAGCTATTTCATATGTTTAAAGAGTTTTGTCTATGCAGGGGGAGTTAATATCTTCTCTCTGTTGACGCACGTATACAGCACAGATGGTGCATCTCTCAGTAGAAAAACTGGCTTGCTCCTTCTTCGTCCCCTGTGTCAAACATGCTGGCTAGCTTTCCAATGAACAGATTTTTTACTGCTCACATCTAATAAATATTTAGGATTAACTCAATGAAACGATGCAAACACAAATGAAATGTATTTAATGGGCATCCTGTCCATTGGAGGAGTTTCAATAGGGCACCGTTGAGGTGTGAAATGGCTACAACAGGCAATATAACACTCACATGGCCTCTCTCTTTGTGTCTCCTTGTCTCTCGCTCTCACACTTTCATGCACACCCACACAAGGAAAAAAAGCACCTAATATTTTCTGTCAGCAAGATTGTGCATACCCCCAACCTTCAAATAATTTACTGCCGTGTGTCTACAGAGTGTTTGGCGCAAAAGTGTCACTAAATCTCAGCCCTCAAAGTCAAACGTCAGGTAAACCACAGAGAAATAATGTTTATTTTCTCTCAGCCCTGGCCCTGTTCTTAACCATGCTGTCAGTACACCAGGAGCTCGTATATCTCACAAATTCCCCAATGATCTGTACAAGTAGCCTTTGAAAAGTGACTGAGGACAAACTAAAGCTGGTTCTTTATTACTTCTAAGTCCTGAAGCAATGACATACACCTTGTTTTTCACTCTAAAGAAGTACTGCAAGTCTGGACATTAATAAGCTATGTGATTGAACTAATCACATGAAAAGTGGCTTCAATGTGACATAAGCAAAATTTAGAGTCTGTAACAGGCTTTTCAATACCCTAATCTGAAAGTATCTTCAAAATCAAGGTTTAACAGCATTGTTACATCTAACTTCTAACTGATCATTGTTCTAATGACCAAACAGACAGCATATCCAGCTCCAGCTGTTCTTCTAATGTAAGCATTTGCAGGCTTCCTGAGTTCTCCTGTATTATCAAAAGTTATGCAGGTTATCTAAATTTAACACTATAAATATCTTGGAAACAGGGATCTCTTCAGTCTTGTCATGTTATTTGTCTGAGGTGATGGTGTGCATATTCTTCAAGTATATCTGTTTTCTCTGGTGTCCGAAGAAATACTGTAAATACCTTTGATACAGTGAATAAGGTGCTTAACTCAGTCTCCTCTGTAAAACTTGATGGACAATGATAGCCTAATAAACAGCACCTGTTTTCTTCTTTCATTTATGATGCATTTTATTTAAGCCTAGTTCCTATCATACTGACTGAATCATGCTTTTCCATTATGAGGATTAAAAGGAGGTCAAAGGTCCATTCTCATCTCTCTAACCTTATTTTTAAACAGTATGGAATACTCTGACAATTATTACACAACAGACCTACATACAGAGGTGTCAAGTGACTAAGTAAAAAATTTGTTACCTTACTTAAGCAGAAATTTTGGGTATCTATACTTTACTGGAGTCATTATTTTTCAGCCTCCTTTTTACTTCTACTCCTTACATTTTCAAACAGTTATCTGTGCTTTCTACTCCTTACGTTTTAAAAATAGCCTTGTTACTCCCATTTCATTTCAGCTTGTTTTTATTCTGGCTGGTCATCGTTCAAAAAAACACAAATAAAAAACCTATCCAGAAAAATCGCACTATCTGGAGAGAGTGAATTTGATTGTTGTTGGATGAGAAGTATAAACATAATACCATTCCAACATCCTATTGGTTTGTAGGCGATCCATCGCACCTGTGCACAACACAAATCACGTCACACTCCAGCAAGGAAATAGCAAAGTATGTAGGCTAGTACAAAGATGTCCGTGGCAGAGACTCAAGAGAACACGAGCGAAATGTCCCAACCAAGCACCAGCGAGGAGGTTGGTAGTACACATAGATGGTTCTTGAATGTATTTGCATTGTACTAAAATGCGTTCATTTTCAATGGGCATAAATGCGGCTGAAACAGGGGCATCCCAAATTTTTCAACATTACAGTCATTATGGCCTTATGGCCTACTGTTTGCAAAACTCTCTCACTGATCCAAAAATAATTTCAAATGGCAGAAGTGCAGGTTTTTATACCACAAAAGCCTGGTTTACTATATTTCGACGCTCTTTTCTTCAGTTGCATCTATCATCATAGCCAACATCTCCTTCACTATCACACTGTATCCTGTTACTCAGGCGATGTCTGCTAGCTGGAGAGTCAACTGATAGGCTTAAATATTCAGGGGTCCATCTGATGGTCAAACACTTTAGGGATGCTCTATATTGGATTTTTCCTGACACCCAATATTCTGATATTCCCAAATTCCTTTTAGCCGATACAGATAGCAATACATAAATGCGGTTAGAGCACTATAGAGCTTAAGGATGAATATAGAAACAATCTTCTGCTGATGTAGGTCTGTTATTTTTGCCTTGAATTCCACAAACTTATTCCTACATCCATCCAATATGTATAGTTGATTTATCAGTTGTAAATACTGGCAGAAATTGGTGTATCTGCAGTTACCTATAATTGACTTTTTAGGCTAAAATTAGCCCATACAGATAATGATGTCCATGACATCATGCATCCCTAGAACAACACATGCTGACTGAGTGCCAGGCTAGTGTTATAAAATGTGTAATTTTTTTATTGGTTACCACTTCTCAGGGATGATGTGTTCATTGCACATTATCAAATCTGTGGTTAACTGTTCAACCCTACCACATACCATTGCTTTCTACATAATGCTATGGGTTTGTATGCTTGCATTGAGCATAAATGTCTGAGTGTTTGTATTTATGATTGAAGCACATTAATGACAACACCTCCCTCCATTTGAGGACACACCAAACTATCCGCCTGCTCCCTAAATGATTATGTCTGCTTGTGCTTAACCCCTTCAACCCTATTCACCATTATAATAGAATTTCTCAACCCATCCCACCACCTCGATTCCCACCACCATAACCCAAACAGCCTTTTTCATCCAGATTCCCCATCCTATAAATGCATTCACATAAACATTGCACACAGAGGAAGAGAGCTTAACAGAAGCAGAGAGGGGGAGGGAAGAAAGCATGAGGGCTGGATAAAAGCAAGCAGCCCACCTTCCCCTGCTGTCATACATACTTTGTTTCCTCTCCTAAAGAGTCACAATGGGATATTCTCTAATAACAAATCATTTCTTTCAAAGTATGCTTTTTAATCTGGCCATGCTTGACAGCACCCATCCTTTCCGCTGAAGGGGAAGACCTCTTAGAGGCCAGGCCAATAAGGCCCAGCAGCCCCGTGTCCTGACTGGGGTGATTTGTCAGGCCCCTCCGGTGTTCTCGTGGTGGTCATACCGATGGATTTATCCCAAGGTAAATGGAGATAGCCCTTGCCGTTCTCGGGCTCGGCACTCTGATTACACACCCTCTGTACGAGTTGCATTGATAGATGTTGCTTGTGTTTATCTATTTACAATGCCACTAAATCTGTGAATACAATGTAAAATGGGCAGAAGGGGGTACGGCTCTTGGGGCTGAGCAGGAGAGAGAGCGAGCCCTGCATGGTTTGATTTATGCGATGCTATGCAGAGCAATAGAGAGACAGTGCAGATGAAGGGTCTGAGATGAAACAGCTCTGCGGGGCGGAGGTTGTGGTTTTGCATTGGGGTCGGAAGGGCGCTAGGATGAATCTCATGCATTTCTCACACTGGGTGCTGTCCACCATGCCATAAGAATAACAAACACGCAGCAGAGGGGATGAGGGGAGCATCTCAGGCACACAGGGGAAAACAGAATGTACTTTCCCGACAACAATGTAGATCCAATCGGAGATGCACAGTGGTGAACATTTATCCCAGCGCTCCCACATCTATGGTGAAGAGTAATTCCATCCAGGGACAATCACCAGGACAACTCTGGTTCAGACAGCCTCTTCTATCTCATTCCCATCCAGCCAAACTAAACCAGCTCTGCTCCACAGCTATGAGGAGAACACAGCCATGGTTACCAGATATGGAAAAAATGACCTCAAAGGAGACAAACTCTCTGTGTGTAGTTCACTCTAGACCATTGATAGAAATGTAGAAATTCAGCTGTCTATTCTGCAGTCTCTACAATAATAAAAATAAAGGGTTAGAGCTCTAACTAAAGCTCCTGTGAGCAACTTTCTTTTCTGGTAAAAAGGCGGTTCCACATAACTGAGGTCATTTCATCTATTTTATGTTAACCAGTTGCTGCCTTTCTGTCATCTTCTTTTACACTCTTGCTTTTCAAATTAACAGGAGTGCACGGCATGGCTCACTCTGCTCCTCACTTAAATTAAAGAGAGAGTTGTTTTGGTGGGAGGAGCAGAGCACATTGTGCTGCAAATGAAGGCAGGGTGTACTCCATGCACCAAACAACAAAACAAGTGCAACAAGGCATGCTGCAGAGTGATCCTTTGATCTAAACTGTTTTGTTTCCATATGGCTTATTTAATAAAATATCTTCAAACCAAAGGTCAGTCTTGGTAAGAATTAAGTGAATAGTAACATCAAAACATCTCCAAAGCCTGCCATCAAATATTTTGTTAACATAATCATAATATAACTTCCTTTTAACTAACATTACAACAACTAAACACTGACTGACAGCTGACAGTGATCTTTATATTAAGTAAGTGAGCTAGCCAATGCAAGCTAATTAGCAGTCACATGTGCTTTAACAACGAAGTTCATGTGTTTCCCAAACAACAGCATTACAAACCCAAACACATCAAAACTACAAAAAACTGATCATACTTTTGTAGACTTTTACCCTGGCTTTAGAGTAAGGAGAAGGATTCTCTACAATGGCAGATAAACAACACCAAAGGTTGGTTCTGGCAGAAACTTTTCTTATTTGGGTCATTTGAACAGTGTCCTGTCTTTTATAAGGGTCCAATGTGAGAATGACTTACAGTTAAAATACTTATCGCTGACTCAGTTTTTTGATCAGGTGATGTAAATATGCATCGTTTTTAGGAGAGGGAGATTACAGTGCTGCAGCGGGTAGTCCACAGGGAGCTACAACTGACCAGTGTTGTTCTGTTTTGTTTTTTTGTTGTTGTTTTTTTTTCATAAGGCTTCCGTGCCAGTCAAGTGACCAAGGCTATGAAAAATGCCAGCAACGAAAATAGCTGACAACTCTGGAGAATATCTTTGAGGTTCAACAGCCTCAGATCCTCAGATATCTAAACATCCTTGGCACTGAGCAGATGTGTCATTGTAAAATTTTGTTAATATTAAACCTGTGTTGTTCACTGAAAATACAAAGATCCTCCACTTTGGAATACAAACAGTTGCTGGTGTGAGAGTACCTCAAAGATCTCAAAGACGAAGCTAGGGAAGGAGTGCAAGAACAAAATCCTTCTAATGACCACAGACAGGGTTATGTGCGTGTAAGATGGGGCATTGTTACAGGGCATATGAGCTTTGAGTACATACTTAAAATCCACTCCTCTTATATAATTTGACTACCTGTTCTTTGGTTGTTGTTAAAAAGCGGTTAGCAAATGGTTACAAGCATTACCCCATCTGGACTGTGGAATGGATACTGCCATGTGTGACTGTCTCAAATCAGACATATTCCTCTCCATATGTTCAGACCTCAACGCCTGAAATGTGACATTTTGGGATAAATACAGATACTGTTCCAGGCCTAATGCACACAGTTCTAAAGCACATGTAGAAAAAATTCTATGACTGAAACACAAGAACTGAAAGTTAGTTGTAATATGAAGATGCCTTAAAATCATATTAATTGCAGTCATCACCTCACTATTGTTTGACTTTCTCTTCTCAAGATTTTGCACCACAGTTGGGGTGAGCCTGTTGCACCAGCATCAGACCTGTTTAGTTCCACCTCATATCCATCATGATACATGTATCAGGCCTCATGGTCGTCAACTTTCAGCAATAATAGCCACTGGACAGCTGATATCCCACCAGTCAAAGGCAGCTCCATCATGTTCGATCCCAACCATGTAGACTTCTATACAAATAGGTGCCTGAGTTGTTTCTATCCACAGTACAGTATGCTTTACCGTACACGCCCACACACCCCAATAACCCCCCTCGTCTCTAACCTCTTGGAAAGCTTATGTATGGTGCGCTCACTGTTTCCTCAGCCTATTGAGGTAAAGATAACTGTGGGTTGTGCGAGCGCTGAGTGATTATACATCAGTAAAATCACAGGGGGTATATATCACTGCCACTGGGACACACCCACTGGAATGAATTGGGTCAAATGAGAGCAGTGCATCGGGCAGGGCGCATTGACAGTTACTAATGCACCTCCCATAGCCACTAACAGGAGTGTACAAATTGCCAGAGGTTTGTAAACTTTGCCTGTTAAGGGCAGGGGCAGCTGATGCCTGTAGGAAGCTTTGCAGTACAGGCATAGCTAGGTATCTAAATCAACACTTCAGCGTTGCTGCAGGATGACGCCGCTGGACTTCATTTCAACAAAGTGGAGGGGAGTCTCTTTCCATAAGTATCGGCCTCACCTGTGAGGAGATGAGAGTGTTTGCAACAGAGAATATCGAACACGGAAGGAGGGTGAAGAGCAAGAGTGAAAACAGACTTCATCATCAAAAGGAGGCAGAATTTTCAATTGGACAACAGGGTTGCAACCCATAACTGTTCTGATACTGGACTAGTCCACTGACCAAACTATTAGTAAATATTGTATATTTACTAAATGGCTCTTATTGAGACAATATGCAGAGAAAAACCTACAACCTACAAGCAATATTTTGTCCAGGCTTAACAAAAAAACAAAACAAAAAACAGTGATGTTGTAAGTTGTTAATTTTGCACCCGTGTCTGCTCACTGACATGTTAACAGAACATGGTTAGCCCCAAAGTGATAGACAACTTTGGTGCTGCACAGACAAATAACTCTTCCCTATGCTTTCTAACTAATCAGGACTCTGCAGCAGGAAGTTTAGTACTTGTACAATGTTGAGGGTAAATGCTACTAGAGCTTAGAGGTTCAGAGGTCTGTGTTGCCACACTGAAAACAGTCTTAGACTTTATACTGCTTGACTCAGTGAGTTGATATGAGTTTTAATGTATTCTTTACTCTAAATATTGAAAGTCATATATGTATCCATGTAGGCAGAGTTGCTTTAAGACAGACAAGTGGAGGTTGAAGAAGGAATGTTTCACCCTGTGCTCTGATCCTGCCACACCGCTGAGTTTGTCCTCCCTCAGACCTGTTATTTTATCACACTAAAACACCAGAGAACACAGACATGCCTGGGCTGCAGAGACTCCTCAGTAACACAGGCACATCAAAACTACAAAGTTTGCTCTTGTCTTTTATAACTAAAAAATCTGAAATGCTCTGTGAGTTGTACTAAAAGACGACAACCACAGAAAATGCCACAATAGTCAATGAAATAAAACGTGCACACCAAGATGTGTGTGCAATAATGTCAAAGGTTGAGGTAGAACCTCTGTCAGTGCTTCAGTATATGTATACACAGGACTGTGGAAATGTCTAAATGTACAATAGAGTGGATACAGCCTAAAGAAGGGTATTCACAGTCACACCTGTCTGCTGCAGTTTGCACTGAGGCGAGGGGAGGCACAACAGGCATGCAGTGTCTATACACTCCTGTGCACCTGGATGTAGGGACCTGATGGCTGCACGAGCATAGAACAAAAACACATAGAATCTCTCAATACTTTACTGCAATTATTTATATAATATACATATATATATATATATATATATATATACATACATACAGTGCTTAACAAATTTATTAGACCACCCTAACCCTAACCAAAGTAAGGTTTATGCCACAGCTTCCCTAAATTAACACTACTTCCTAAGATTTTAGATATTGCCATGACAAGCACTTTGAATTGAAAATATTGCAGTGTAATCTACGTTGTATTTTGAAAAGTTAAGTTAACCTCTTCCTATCTTCCTAGCCATGCTTGCTGTACATATCAGCTCTCGTGTGTCCATGCAATTCTGTGTTCGCATCTGGCATGGAGAATCACCTACTCTTCCACTCTCTCACAGTCACAAGGATGTGTGGTACTGAAATATGGTACTGTGACCTCTGTTTCATGATGGAGGCAAGACTAAACAGGCTTAAAAATACATCTTTGATTATAAAAACTTTATGGAAATGTAGGTATATTTCACATTTACAAGAAGAGACTAAATGTGACAGATGAGCCACTGAACATAAGAAAAAATGTACCGAAATTCCAGCCAACAGTCAGCGTCGTGCACGAAATTATACCAAAAAGCGGTACTTTCAACTGTTATTTAGTTGAAAATACTGTAATCTTACACCAGATGCCCCCCCCCCAACTCAAAGCAGCCTTGAAAAGTGCAACTAAACTTTATGTCAAGTTTCATTAGATAAATATAGTAATCCAATGTTAGATTTGTGTTGAAATCACAAAAAAGCCAATTAATTAAGTATATGAGGTGATGTATCGAAAAACTGTGTTGGTCCAAGGCTGGTCCTGTGAAAATAACTACTGAATAAAACATGATGTGTTTAAATGTCACAATTAGATTAAAAAAAATCAGGTTTGGCAAGGGAATTGCAAAAAAGTTGTTTTTATGACTCTCCTTCTCACATGCTTGTTTTACCAGTAGTATATAAGAGATATATTAGTTTTATCACATCTTTATGTAAAATAAAAATGTATTTATTTTTCAGCTTGGCTTATAAAGGAAGTATAATGAGAGAATGCATGTGGACAGAAATATACCGACTCTTTATTGACCGAAACAGGACACAAATGTTTCTGTTATCTAAAGTAACATTTTAGAGGGTAAAAATGACTGAACTCAGACTACAAAAACATACAATACCAACCAACATCTAATACTGGAGCTGAAATATCCGTCAAAATTAACACTGCATAAAGCAAATCATTTTTACGAAGTATTATTGCCATTTGCTTTTATTTATCAACATATCGCTTTCTAAATATTGTAATTCTCAATCCTTATCAACACTTTCCCTTCCCCAGATATTCACTCAGCTGGTTTTATATCATACAACCACAGGCCAATTTTTTGGTATACCTGTTGAACTGTTCATAAATGTAAAGGCCCTCCTTGGGGGTATGAGGTCTGTACTATATCTACATGCCTAAATGCATTTGTCACAGCTCTGTGAGTGGCTAACTAGTTAGTTGCATTAATGAGCAGATGAACAAGTATACCTAATGAAGTGGTCGGTGAGTGTACATGAGCTGTAGACTGTCAAGTTAAAGAAGAAAGGATTCCTTCTGTTCAGTCTAACTCTATGTTCAGATATGTACCAGTGTAGTGTGACTTGGCCTGTGGGTTGGCAGTGGACCGACACTCTCAAGCCCTCGGAGTGTATGTGTGTGTTTGTCTGTGTGTGTGTACAAGCTGTGACCTCAGATATGTACAACACCTGTGTCCACTGAGCCTTAGATTTACTAAAGACCTGCAGCTGCAAAAACCATCTCCCTCTCTCTCTCTCTGTTCTTCTCTTACCAAGTCCCACAACAAAGATCCACATACAAACTAGTGCAAACAGAATCATGCTCCACAAATTTAAACACACACAGGCAAACATAAGACATGTACCTAGTGTATACACATAAAAAAAGACATACTGTTCTAAAAACCACAAATGAATGTTCCCCGCTTAAACACACACTCCCATGCCATGGTGTCATCTACCCACACACATGCACAAACACACAAGTGCGCACACATTTTGTCTCTCTGCAGGATTATGACATGTTATTAATTGCTGCCATTATCAGCGACAGCTTGCCCAAGAACTGGGCCCTTCTCTGGGGGCGTGAGGCCCAGTGTCGCAGCATACAAAAAAGCAAGAGATAGAAGGAGAGAGAAACATGGAGAGAGAGAAACGAGAGGAAAAGGGCATATTGAAAGAGTGAGTGAGTGATGGAGGAAAGGAAAGAGGACAGCGAGACATGGTGAAAGAACGGCAGAGAGAGAGAGAGACAGTGAAGGTGTAATGCGTCACGCAGCGCGATGCAACACTCTGCCCAAAAGGGATTGTGGGATTGTGAATAATTTATCAGAAAACATTTTTCTTGGTCCTTTCCACAGACCCACAAATCCTCCCTGAGCTCTCTTTAGACTGGGGTAGAGATAATGTTCTGTGTGAGGGTGTGTGTCATGTGTGTATTTGGGAGCACATGTGAGTACTTCTGGCGACTCTTTAAACACAGAAGACATCTAGAGACATAAAAGTACAGACATGAATGCAAAAGTAAATGGTCAATGGTAAATCGACTCAAGCTTGTATAGCTCTTTGTACACTGCAGGTCGCACTTAACCATTCACAGCCATTCACTCCACATTCACACACTGATGGTGGAGGCTGCCATGTAGAGTTTTTGGAACACACACATATATAATTTGGTGAGCTCTTTGCCTTAAAGGGATACTTCAACATTTTGGCAAATTCGTCCATTGCCATAATCCCTATAGTCTTAGTAACAGGTTCGTTACCTTTAGTTGTCAGTGCAAGCTATTTTTTGATCGCCGCTGTTGAGTTCAGACCTGCTGTGCCAACTCAATGTAAGCAGACGGTATTCCGGCTTTCCCTCATCAAACTCATCAAATACACATTCCAACAACTCCAAAACGCTCTTGTGGACAAGTTGTGGACAAGTTGTGACCTGCACATTCACCACACTATGAAATAATAACGCATAATTATGTAACATTACGAAGCAATAAGCAAATACTCGGTACAGTAGGCCTAGGTTTTGTATTTTTTTCATGCTTCTTAATATTTGTATGTTTTGATACACTCTTAAAGGCTTTCATTATTCCCTGCCTTTTCCTCAGTAACCAAGCAAGAAGACTCTGAAAGCATTTATATCATAATTGCAAAGCGCAATATTGTCCAGTATAATCACAATCACACAATATTACCAAGTCAAGTAGAACTACACATTATTAATAAAGAATGTGCATTTCAAGGAAAGTTACTATTTAAAGTCATTTCCAAGAAAATTCAAAGTTTCTATGAGATGGGCCAGGATTTACATATGCATCTCTTAGCTTATTGCTAACTCATAATGGAAACTGCCTTTAGCAGGCTAACAGATTTAACCTTTCTTCATTCATCCATTTTGTACAACACTTATCTTGTTTGGGGTCGTGGAGGGCTGGAGCCTATCCCAGCTGTCATTGGGCGAGAGGTAGGGTACACCCTGGAATGGTCGCCAGTCAGGGCTGACATATAGAGACAAGCAACCAAACACATTTAAACTCACACTGACAGCCAATTAAGAGTCATTACTTAAGCTTACGGGCATATCTTTGGTTGATGGAGGGAAGCTCGACTACCTAGAGAGAACCCACACATGCACAGGAAGAGCATGTAAACTCCACAAAGAAAGGGCCTAACTGGAATGTCTTCGTGTTATTTTCTAAATTTAAAAACCGTCTTTTTTTACTAGATATTACTAGGATAAAAAGATTTTTTGACTGACCATTAGCATAAAGATGTTCAGTTAATAGACTATTTCCTAAGTTATGAGAAGTAAAGTTAGTTTCTTAGCGGCAAAGATGTGTCAGAGACATTAATGTTTACTTTTTCTTCTTGCTGTTAAATGACAGTTAGCAAACAACTTTCAGATGCACTACTACCAACATCAGGTGGTACCCCATTAAAGCTATGGGCACTGATATATACATTTGATTCAGACCTTAAACTTTAATTTTTAAAATGCTCCCTAATGATTTTTGGACTGGGGATGAACAAAGAAGACTTCAGCTGACTTCAGTATGAAGGAAATAAGCCCACAATTACAGCCAATATATCCATTGTCAATAATTCCTATCTGTCGATAATGATATTATGCCAATACTACTGCACATCTTTATTACAAATCTAGGTAACACATAAAATCTGTGATTTTTTTAAGAAATAATGACAGAATATTTGAATAACATTGCCCATTACTTGCTTCACCTTATATGGTGAGCATTAAGTCTGTGGAGTTTATATGTGGTGGTATCAACATTGGTATTGGTAAAAGTTTTGAAATCGGGAATAAAATCTACCTTATTCATACATATTCACACACCAGTAATGCATCAGTGAGAACAGTCTAGGGTCGTGTCTTGCCCAAGGACACACCAACATGTGACTGCAGGAGCTGGGGATCGAACCCCTGACCTTTTAGTTGAAAGATGATGACAGACTCTACCTACTGCCACAAAATGTAACTGGATGGTGGATCACATAAGACTGCGGAGCCATACTGCATTCACACATTATGAAAGCAAAGCAGATGGTAATTTATAAACAAAGATATCATCAAACCACTAATTTTTAATCTAAATCAGTGAAACAGAAATCTCTGAACCTCGTCACATGCTCACTGGCCCGTCTAGATCTCCTCCGCTCTCACATGTACGGAGAGAGAGAGAAATTGATTGGAAGGAGTTTGAAGGAGAATTCGATTGTCAACAGCGTCCTGGCATCAACTCCCCCAGCCCATTCATCTGTAGCAGCAGAAAAAAACAGTTGCGTGAACTGTCACACCCAACTCTACTGTTAATTTAAGGTAATTAGCGAGCAAGTGATTCCCAATACATCATGGTGCAACTGGCAGACTCCACAATATTTCACAGCCAATCTGTTACCTTTGCAGCCCCGCCTCCTCCCCACTCCCCCCTGCTCCCATTTCAGACACATTAACTACACGTGCAAACACACTTATCTCTGCTGACAAACACATAAACAGACACATCTGAGGATGCAATGACATTATCTGACAAGGTGTTAAAGCTCAGTGATAAGAAAAATAAATGTGTTTTCTTCTCAGGAAATGTATGAGCAGTCCTGCCTGATCTACAATATTATAGTAAATTTCAATAAAACGAAGAAGAAGAAGAAGAAGAAGAAGAAGAAGAAGAAGAAGAAGAAGAAGAAGCCTCTTTCATTAATGGAGAATAAAGATACCCGTGTTCTACTGCTGTTTTACTTGTCTAAGGTTGTTTTTTTGTTTTATGTCTCTGTGTGCCCATAAAAAAGAGAATCTTGTAATTCTACAGCATACAATGGTCTGACTTCTTCTCAAAGTCTTTGATTTACTATCAGATGTTCCCTGTGTTACCCCTGGAGCACAGCAAACCAAATGAAATGCTTAAAATATAAACTGATTTTCTGTTTTGAACACTGTTGAAACCTTTGGGATAATATGAGCACACAACCAGATACATATCAATCTTGTCTGTTTTGAAAATCAACAGCAGAAATGTCAAATATTATATTTTAAATTACTGCAGCCTTGTTGCCTGCACTTAATCTTGTAAAAAGCCTCTTCAACTGAGTCCCTAGAGTCCTTTTTGATTCATACTTTTGATTTAAATGTTCTGCAGTCAAATGAGTAAAATGTCTGGAAACTTTTTTTTTTTTTTAAACTAGGTAGTAAAATCTAGACACTCCACATGAAGCAAGGCATGCATCCTATTAAGCATGCATCATCTACAGTAATTAACATATTTCCTTAAAAAACAAAGTCAAGTAGCTAAACACTATATATGAGACTGGTGGAGTTTGAGACACCAGCTTGCAAATTAAGCTTTCACTGCTCCCAACTGAGACATGGTATCTCCCTCAGTTAGTTTAGAGCTCTCAGAGAATATAACAAGAGTGTGGTGTATAAAGAAATGCTGTAGAAATCCATAAAGTGGAGGAGAATCTCTAAGAAAGGCTGGCAATAAAAGGTGTAAAAATAACAACTCCATGCTCTAAGGCATCCTGTTCATTTCTGACTAAACAAACACATGTCACATGTGTACTAAACATACCACTCCAAGGCCTCAAAGTCTTTTAACTCACTGAGTTCAAAGCTGCTGATCTCGAGCCTAGGCGTTTTTGGGTTGGTCTTCATGTCAGGGAGTGTTTGTTTTCTCAGTCCATGCAGTTGTTAATTTGTGTTTGAGTGAGTCTGTAGATTTACACACATTTGCAAATACTGTACAGAAAGGTGAGTTTAAACCGTCCGATATTATGGGAAGTTATTAACATCACATGCTTTGAATGTTAGTAACAGGGCTAGAGATTAAGAGGCAGTATAATCAAAACGATACACAGAACATGATCATGGATTTTAAGACAGTTCTTCAAGCAAGTTTTGATGAAAAAAAATGCACAGAGAAAACCTTTCATAAAAAGGAAGTTCAAAAGTTATGTTTTTCCAGATTATGTAATCATGCTCCCTGTGTCAAAAAGAATTTAAAACCAACATTTTCATTATTCATTAATTTGTCTGTTGTTTCAAACCATGAAACAGTCTTCCTGATTAAAAAATACATATCTAAAAAACAAATAAAATATTCCAGCAGCTCAAAGTGATTTCTTCAAACTGTTTCTTTTGCTTCTTCCTCTTTGAACTAAATCTATTACTACAGATGCAAAGATTGTAAAAATCTGGATCAAACCTAACAATTTACCAGCTGTTTGGTGTGCTAAACGCCAGCATAACGGTGATATGACACAACAGATAAGCATCTGCTCCAGATATCTGTCCATGCCCACATTATCCCAGTGTTTGTCAGAAGGGCCAGTGTGGGCCAATACAATGTCCAACTGATGCATCTGTGCATCATCATCAATAAACCAAAGCCTCTCTTTAACCCATTTAAAAAAAAATAAAAAGTTGAACAATCTTTAGCTAGAAAGCTGGACCCAGAAAGAGTTCAGTTATTTTGTCTAAGGAATCACTGAGAAATTTGATTCAAGACAAAAGGGGGCGATAAAGACATTCTTATGATTGACTAATTCTTTTATAGTTTGATTTAGTTGCTATTGTTTTTAAATGACATTTCAGGTATGTCCAAAAAGAATTGTTTCATATTGTACTGATAGCATTTACAGATCTAATGCACTATCCCATAAGTTTATTGGTAAAGAATGCTAATTAGTGAGCAAACACTGAGGAATGTGATGATCTTTCAAGCATGAGGAATGAAATAAATTGTCCAAAGAGACCCTCAAAAATTTTTATTTTCCATCTTAAATCATTTTAAATTGAAAGACTACTAAATAAGACGTGTCAGTGCCCGAGCAGTTGTTCTGTGCCACAGTGGCATGGTTCCAGACTCATCAGGCTAACGGCTACATTAAGTCCAGCATGCTACAGAATGGCAGCACGTTAGCTGTATGTTCAACAACTGAAAGAAATCTATTAAATAAAGAGACAGTTTAATGTATACAGCCATGAGGGAGGCTTAGGCCTTAAATGTTTTAAAAACCTCATGTATAGCTGTGTGCAGCTTCAGACAGAAAGTGAACCAGCGGGCCTCTGTCTCAGACAGAGCAGCTGGGGAGGTGTGGGACTACTTTAGCTCGCTACACCACATCAATCTCATGGAAGCTCTATGAGACATTCACACATTGGTACTGTGACTCATGCATGTACCATGCACTCCTACATACATCTGTCATGTTCTCTAAATGCTGTTGTAATGCAGTAGATAATAGTTTATGTTTTACCATCACTTTGAAAATGAGGAACAGTGGTATTAGTAATGTGTCTAATCTTTATAATGGCTAACACACAAACACTGTACAGACATTACACACTGTGGCACACTAATGAAACAGTTGCTGTTGTATTATGTGTCAAATATGTATCAATCACGGTGTTATAGTGAAGCAGATTTATGCCTACTTCAATAAAGTAATGAACAGTTCTGCTGGATATAGATCTTCTTGAACCATAATGCATTATTTTTTTAGACCTTTATGAATGTTTTCCTATGAAATGAGCTAAATTAAGAATTGATTCTATTCAAAAATACTAAAATCCACTTTAATCGGAAATAAAAATACTGTCCATCAGGTCTCTGAGAGACTTTATGACATTGTGTTTGTTTGTAGCGAAGTTAAGCTAAGATTTTCCATGGAAAAATCCACAAATTCCTCAAAACCAATCCTACAAACAGGCACACAGCAGCTAGTGTTGTGGTGGACTTTGGTGCAGGGCATTGCTGATCTGCTTCTAGCACTAGGTGATTAGTGCCAACAGAAGAAGTGACAGTTTTAGTTCTCCTTATATCACTTGTTTCAGTTGATGTATCCTTACTGTCATCATAGGTCAAAATGAGGCCTTTGAGGGATCCTCCTGATTTCATCATTTGTGTTTGTTTCTATATTTACTTGTAATCAGCTCAACTTTACTGTGTGGTCTGCAAACACAGAGAGAAAAAAACATAAACACTTACCCTTCAGTGGTTTCTATCTCCAGTGGTGGTATTTCTTTGTGTTTTGGGGTCAGGGAGAAACCTGGAGTCTCCTCGTCACAGTTCATGAGAAAAGGAAAACAACAAAATTTATTATGATAGTGCACAATAAATACTGAAGTACCTCCCTTTCATCTTGACATGTCCTGTTATTTTTTTCTTGTGTATAAACTGTCAATTTCTTAAATAAAGTAAAGAATCGTTGAAAACAAAAAGGAGTAGTACTCCTCTCTTTTGATATTATCACTAGGCTGCATTTAGGCTTGCCCTGATTTCTAATCTGATAATGGAATTTGTGGAGGAAATAATCTGTTGTATGATGGCTTCACTGCTCAAATGTAATGGGAAACATTGCGTTGCAACATCACTTTTTAACAGCTTTTCCCCAAATTTGGTCACAATCCTGCATTGACAGAAAACATCTACACTGAAAATTACTGTAGAAGCTAGCACTAGGGAGTCATGATAGTATTGGCAGATATTTGCTTGAGAAGTTAAATATTGGTATCAGTAGAAATGAAAATTCCTGCTGATATTCACGACCAATATATTGGCTGCGACCGCTGAACCAGCAGGTATAGGTGGTGTCCTAGGGCACTACACACTAAAGGAGGCCCACAGTGAGCCCTGAACATTTTGAGTTAAGCTCTGAAAATGAAACAGCTACCAGACTGTCTACTTTCCGACTCCTCTCTCTGCTCTGCTTGACTCAGCCTCCCTCTGCACAAGTGACAACTGGTGTTTACTACAATAAAAAAGCTGTGTGTATTTATAGGTATCAACTGAATTAAGTTTGGAAATATTAACCACTGGATCTGGCTAAAAATCCAATGTTGTGCATCCTAAGCAACCAGGACTTCAAACTCTACATGGTAATAATGGATGTTACCAGAAAGAGCTGCACAGCTACAAAGAATCTGCATGTTGTTGACTGAAAACAATGGAATTCATGGCACGGGAGGACTGTTTGAACCTTTTTTTTGCTTCTAGGACATTAATAAAACAAGTTTGGTGCTACTCATATTCTGGATTTTACGGTAGGATGGTAAGCAAAGTCTATTCTATTTAAAGTAAGAGGGCAGAGTTTGTTCCTGCTCCCTTTCCACCAACCCTTGAAAGCAGAATAACTTCATTTTTGCTTAACAACTAGGGGAAACAACTTGCAATATAAAGGCTTTGCATAAAATTGCCGTTGGTTCTTATAAGTTTTGTTTTTTTGAGAAACATTCTGATTGCAACACAGTATAACCACCATATTGCAGAGATAGAATCAACTTTGCAGTCAAAGTTTTAAGATGAAGCTATACAGCGAACAAGGGACAAGGGCCATGAAGATCAGCAGAGCAGATCTGCTTGAGCGCCCTGAACTGTCAAACCACAGCACACAGGAGCATTCAGGCTATTTGGAGAAAAGGAGATGATTGCATTCAGAGGTTTTTATCAACATTGTCTCAGTGGAAGTGAGACAAAGAGAGCCACAGAGGGAAAGAGGGGGAGATTGGGGCAGTCGCTGGGGTCTGTAACAATCTTCATCTGATTTGTTTTTCCTCCTCGCTGCTTCTTCTTTCTTTCCCATTGAACCTTTTCTGTCTGAGTGAAAATGTGTGCAGACTCAGATCATCAGGTTACTAGGCAACATCGGCCATGTACAGGATGGTCGCACTAGATGGGTCCTGTTTTGGTGCAGCCTCTCCCCATCCTTCCCTCTTTTCTTCCTGATTATCTACCTTCTCTTTTCCTTTTTCTTTGTCCTTTCTTTTACCCCATTTCTTCTTCTCCCTTCTCTGCGTCTGTTTGGCTGCACGGTAGAGATTTCTGCGCCTGGGAGATGTGCAGTGCTTCCAGCCAGCAGGAGCAGCAGCAGCAGCCGTGAGCATTTATCAAAGCCGCGCTCCGTAATGACCACTCAGCAGTGGGGAAATTGAGCTGACCCCGAGGCCAAGCTGTTAGAGGGGACTGGTGGGAAGGCCAGTAGGGTCAGGCCATCCTTGTCCCACCCACTTAGTGGGCATTTAGCGCTGAACCATTAGTTTACTGTTTGGAGGCCTCACAGCTATCCCTTGCACAGTACACACACATACATACAAACATGCACACTCACACGCCGGTTCTTACACACAGTGTGAACAACAGCACCTCGGCCTAATCTTCAGCACTTCAATGTTTACCTGACACAAGTTGTAAAAGGAAAAGAGTCAAAGAAACCGAAGGGGTAAACTTTGTTGGCTGCTAGTAAATGCTTAGATTTGGCACTATCAGGAACTATTTCTCTGTTGTTGTACTGAAAGCAGGTCAAGACAAAATAGCCAAGTAAAAGTGGCTTAATTTTACGTTTCCTTTGTAAGATTTTACATTAAGTCCTCTTGAAATGAGTGGAAATGCTGAGATTTAAGGCCTTGATTGACATTTGAGCTATTTTTGCTACTTTATACTGTATATTTATACACATTGCATGTTTTCTGCCTAACATGATGGTCAGCTGAATGAAATCAAACTTTGACTTGTGCCAAAACACCAATTTTCCGCCTTTTTGCGCCTTAAACGATTAAACACTGTGAGAAAACATTGCACATAAGCATAGAGATAATCATGAAAATCTTGTTAAATAATCTGTGCATCTGGGTCATGTATTTTTCAAAACAAAGACGGTGTTAATTTCCAAAACAGAACCTTCAAAAATTAATATGCATAAAAACGGATAGCATGTATGCCTTTAAATGAAGTAGTTTGATCATCTGTAGTACCTCATTTGACCTTTGATGCTCCTTTACCAGACAATGTGGAGACATGACAATTACCAGAGCTTGTTAATTTCAGGGCTCAGCATTGAGACAGATCACCGGCTCTAGTTAGCATTATTTAACTAAGCCATGTCTTCAGGCATTTGCTGACAACAGTCCAGAGAGCCGCCAAGGGGCAAAAATCGCAGGGGAGCCTCACACACAGGCGATCAATATGGACGCAGATGGGAAGAGAGGAGGGGGCAGAGATGAAAAAAAGAGCTGGAATAGTCATTTTCGCTTGAGAGGCGCTCCCTTGAAAGCCATGAAATAAAAACCTGAACTTTAAAATTGATAAGGATTGATTTCGCTGACACGGGATCATAACATACACCCCTTCAGAGACTGGCGGCGTGAAGGCTTACAGATGCCTGACGCATAAAGGAGAACGGGGAGGACGTAAATCTGACTACAGCACAGCAATTAGCCTTTTACTGTGGAAAAGATATGGAGAATCTTTACTGTTTCATCAAATGGCATTAGGCACGCTGTGGGCCTGGAGGTTTCTCCAGGAAGACAAATGTTAGAATAAACTTGTTTGGACAGATGGATTGGATGGAATTCTTCACAAAGTTCACTATTTTCCCTCACAGATCCATATAGATCACTAGCGAGCGGTTAGTTCATTATGTGCCTTCTATTAAATGTCACACAGTGTTTGAGCAGTAAGTACTGAGACAAGCTCACCCTAAATGACATTTTCCACAATGTTTTCAAAGACAAAGTGTGCTGTCAGATACATTTGGAATAAGTTGATCTCAGTGTTTACTGTAAGAGGCTGTAAAGTAGCTGAATTTATGGAGGGAAAATTAATTACACAAACAAGATTCTGCCATTAACTGTAGGTAAAAGAAGTCATTCTGGATGTTCCTTTCCTACAATATAAATTGTCAATAAATATAAAAAAATGTATCAAAAAAATGATCTGTTATGGTAGAAAAGGTAATGAAATAGCAACATAAGAGGATATGTATATACAGACTAAAATCCATTTAACAACTGTAAAAATTGTTGAGTTGTTAAAATGATATGAAATTATAAATAATTCTTTGTTGACAGGCTTTGCTACATCAAATAACTTTAACAGGCTATGGAATAACACAAAAAATATAATAAATATATGCTTTACAATGTGTAAATTATTATTTTTTTGCCTTGCATCCCTCCTCACTCACATTCAATTCAGGATTATCCTGATGACAAAACTGGGGTGATTTTTTAAAACATCTTTATTATGGTAAATCTCAGCCTTTAAAAGTTATTGTTCTCATGATGTCTTACAGATCTTTGTCACCCGCTGCTTGGCTGAGCTATTGTTAGCTTGTCAAAGTTTGTTGTTGCATCTCTCCTCATTTATTGAGAGAGACACAAATGTTCACAGACGCACCAACATTGTTCCCTTCGCTCCATGTTTGCAATGCTTATATCTCTCCTCTTTGCTGCTTGAATTCTGACTGGCACCCACAGTGGGAGAAATATCCTGGATTATGAATGATTTTGAACCACTATCGTTGTTGCTCCTGTCACATCTTTAAACCAGAAACAAACTTTGATTCCATCAGAGTTTTTATTACAAAGAACTATTTTAAGGTTGCCAGAGTCTCCATCATGGGAAAGGTCACTGATGAACATTTCTCCCCATAATGGTCATTAATCATTAGTTTACCATCAGAGTAGATTGGCCAAGGTAAAGTGAAGTTTATCAACTGTCTGTGTATGGCAGTGTCTGTCTGAAAGCTATTTAGTCTTTAGATGAAAATGCTCATTAATTTTAGTCACATTTTACTTACTTTTAGTGTTTATGGTTTTAGTTTTAGTCAATAAAAAGTGATTACATTTTAGTCATTTATTCTTTCACAAATGGATTAACATGTCTGAAGTTAATATAGCAGTAAAACCCTCAAATTAATGTACTATCTGCTGATGTTTGACAGATTATATGTAAATGGAGAAATATCACTGATTTTGGTTGTCTGGCAGTCCAACATTTTAGCATCATTCTCCTTGACAAAAACTAAAATTACCAGTTTGAATTTTTAAAGTCAAAGAACTATTTTTAGCTGGCCTTAGTCCCATCTTCCAGATGAAAAATGGCCATTGACGACAACGGCCATTAGGCATACTTCTAGTCAACAATATTAACATTGGTGGGGCGTAAACAGCTGAATGCTGTGGCAGGGATTCCATAACCGTTCGACACAACAAAATAATAAATGAATTGCCAACCCCGTTTGTCATTATCAATTATCATCAATGTAAGCAATCCATCGCTGCAGCTGTAGTACAAAATAATCTTTGATCAAGGAAAAAACAGAACCTAGAGCCACTAGATCAAATTAAATTCCTTGCTTTTTTTCGCTGTAACTAAAAACCATTTCAGTCAGTTTTTATGATGCATGTCAGAATCATAAAGCCCAAGTTGACAACTGTTTCACAAACAATTGACTAAGTTTCTTATAGATCTATTTTTTCCCTTTTGACTTTACAGAGAGATGCAATGCAAACACTAACTGTACCTCAGTGTGATGCCTATAAAGTTAAATCTGATTCTGTTTCTCCCAATTTATAAAAATATGTCTGAATTAAAAATGGCCCAAATCATCAGTCTGACTTTAACTGGTCATTAATCTTGAAGAAATCACTAACCTACAGCCAAACAAACTGATTCAGATGGCAATTTTCATTTCAGTGAAAAATAGCATCATGACCAAATTATCTCATGCAGATATTCAAAATCCCAACGCAAATACTTTTTCCACAGTGGGCCAGCTTACACAAGGCAGAGGGATGTTTGCACTTATTTTTAGCTTTGCAATAGAATTTATTGTTACTAGGAGACAGGGATTTGCACCTTTAAGAAAGGATAAAAGCAGAAAACTATAAAATGGGACAACTGATGCACCCTGTACTGCTAAGGACATGAACAGAAGAAAGACTTCGTCATAAAACCTACTAACTAAAGAAATGAAGGGTTCTGTATCTACATGGGTTTTATTACAGTGCAACATATAAAAAGCAGTCAAATGACTGCCTTGGAAATTCTAGTGTAAATTAATTTCATAGAGGCATGCCCTTTGTGTTTTAATGACTATTCATTTGCAAAATCCCCTAATCGTGTTATGAATCAGGAAACAACACTGTTTTTAATTGGGCTTTCATGTAGCCTTAAAAAACAAATATTCATGCCCCAGTATGTAAATGAATTACTATTCAAATGAGCAGTGTGCAGCAGAGAACATGATTAGGTTCAAGGAGAAAGAAGTTGGTGCTAATTCCTGCTCACATGAGTGATTGGGAGGAATGAACAGGGAGGTCCTGATCAAAGCTAACATTGTAAGCTAACATTGTACTGTATGCTGGTGAGCAGATGGTGGGCCATAAATCCTCAGCTGGGCTCTGACACATATTAGCATTCAGTTAGCAGCCCACAGCTTGCCAGCCATTTAGGTAATATCTCCATCAGATCACTTTGGAAATGGTGATGGAGTGAGTTGTGGGGATTTTAATGCTTTCCATGACTGTATTGTGCTTAGTTAGACGGAGCTCTGGCTGTGCTGTGAAGTGTTGCTGTTCGCAGCGGTAGGAGTCTGCATGTGTTGACAAATACGCTCATCCCAGTCTATTTAACTGCATAAAGCTTTCACTGGCACCAGCAACTGGTTTACTGACACTGTTTAGTTTAAAGGAACACACAAAGTGCCACTATACTAAATTTAAACTATCATGGATTGGCAAAAGTGTTCACATCCTGGGAAACGCTCATTTAGAGTACATGCAGATGCTTGGATGTTTTATATTTAAGTCACAAGTTACCTAAATGAGCCCACAAATGTAGAGTACACTAATAAGATGAATTTGTACAATAATTATACTGTGGAAAACTTTGATCAAAATTGATTTAGACTGTTTAAGCAATGTTTCTATGTAACACATAAACAATTTTGGCAACCCACTTTGCTGCATTTTATTTGATGTGTATTTCTGCTGATATTTTATTTTTCTCAAAATGTCATTTATGTTTACTTATTCAAATTTATTTCATATCATGTGTTTTATATTGTTTTACACATATTCAGTTGACTCTATCTGCATATTTCTGCCTTATTCTCATTTTCATGCATAAATCTTAGTCTTTGCCTTTATTGATCACAGTTAAATTACATTATGTTCACAATAAACTGTAAAGCCCACACACTTCCCAAGAGCAGCATTTTTTATTCTGACATGTTTTTGAAGAAAACCATTGTTTCTTTTTTAGCATTCTTTATTGATGCAAAACTTGATCAGTCACATGAAACCAAAGAAACACTCCTGTGAAATCCTGTGCTAACAAGGTCTGCTTTAATGTTTGTACGATTTATTCCCACTGAGATGTCACCATGTCAGATCATCAGCGCCTCCTCTTATAAAATGAAAGCTGATATCAACATATGTCAGCGCATCAGTCAGTCAACCTGGGATGTTAAATTCAAACACATCAAACCCATCACAGTCTTTAATCACATTAATTACAGTCTACATCAAGGCTGTCCTGGTATTTTTATAGTACAGGTTTGTAGCAGCAGAGCCACTAACATCAGCAAAGACTGTTCACACGGCCATCTCCACATTTTTGAGCTGTTCCCCTTTGGCAGGACCTACAGGTCGATCCAAAACGCTCAATACTACATTCACATTTTTTGTTTTTATAAATTGTACAGCACAGTTTAAACCGAAGACAATTTGTTATCTCTCTTTCCTGCAGCAATCTATCCACATTCATGTAACTATCATTAGTGATACTGCTTTCTCAAGTTGGCATTTTTATTTCATTTTATCTTGTAGTTTTTACATCCTGTGATTAAATGTTTTTTCAAATCCAGATGAGCTGAACTTCTAATTTGGTTTTGGAGTTGGAATTTAAACACATTCAACAGCAAAAGGATGTTAAATGTCCTCTTTGCCTGTTGTCTACAGGGTGCAGCTGGTTGTAATCATGTAATGTGATTGCATTCATGTGGATTTCAATCAAGTGGGTATTACGTTTTTTTGCATTTATTGTATTTATTTAAAATTTATTTGTGATTTAGAAGAACTGATTACATATGTATTCATCTCAGGTCCAAGTATCAAAGTTAAATATTTGTATGATTTGTACATACCTTCATTGACTGCAAGAAATTCTGTCCAGTTTGAGAGCATTCTCTTTGCACATCCCATATTTTGACCCACTTGAAAATGTTCCCATGTGAACACAATCCAATTTTGACACAATTATGCAACAGTGTAACAAACTGGCTCATGATTCAATCCAGATCAACTGAACTACAGGTATAAAAATGCCATAAAAGCTCAACTGTTTTGTCAAAGTGGTGAGGATGTTCCTTGAAAACTGCATGTCAGGGCTCCAGACTAACCTCTTCTTGCCCCTGAAAAAGGATGTTGACCGTCCATAAGTTACTCTATCCCCACCAGAAAAAGTTCCTCTTTATGAAATAGTGCCACTCCTATTTTTGCCTAAATGATGCCTTTGTATTGTAATACTTGTATTGTGAAGGTACCAGTCCAATGTCATTCTGTCAGTTCTGTGGTGGGGAATCAGCCCCTTTGACTTTATTTTGGTCACCGAATTTGACCATGCATAATCATTCATCTCCACTATTCATTCAATCATTTCTTTACTTGAATCTAGAAACTACACTTCTTTTATCTATATTTCTATCCTATTGAATGAAGGTAATCATAACACAATAGAGCATTCATCTGATTTTACATCATTTGTATTAATATCAGGAAAAGATCAGATCTGTCACTGTAATGAGCACTGTGCTCACTTTGTTCATTTTTAAATGATACTTTCAACATATTAAAGAACTCATACCTTACATTACACATGCATACCAAAATCTGCTTTGTCCCAGTGCCATCCTGGGAAAGATTTTGTCTGTCCAAAGCACAGCTTGCATTTTGCAACCCAAGGACCACAAGGTATCCTTAGACTTGATCCCAGCTGCATGTGCTAAGCCACTAAACTCCTGACATCAGCAAATTGTTTTTTACATCCAACACAAAGGCGTTCATGCCTCATGGACTCAAATTTAACAGTGTGTGTTACAGAAACTGCAATACTGCAACTGGGATTTAAAATGCATTATTATTTTTGAGTTCCTTAGCTTGTGTATTTTTAACTAAAGTTTAACGATCATTCTAAATAGGGCTGAATGATTGTGAAAGAAAGGCCATATGAGCTGATGCATTGAAGGGAATCAACATTTTTATGTCATCCTCATTTTAACAAGAGAAACTTATACAGAAATAAGGAAAGTAAGCTTTTTTGCAAATTATTCTGGAAAAAAAGGACAACTGAATGTTTGCATCATGTGGTATATGTCATTAAACTGGTATTTTGACACACATTTAGGTTATGGAAATACTGCACCTTCTGTAATTTGAAAATTGCTGTAAAAAATATTTCAGTTTCCGATTATTTGCCCAGCCCTAAAACAGAAATTTAATGTTGTTTAACCTTCATTTATCCAGGAGTATTCCTATAGATACAAAAATCTCTTATATAAGGGATTCCTGGCTAAGACAGCAGCACAGTAAGTTCCACACATATGTGAATAAACAGAACATAGCGATAAAGGTTACATCAATCAACAACCCCTCAGCTTTCAGCAAAAATGACTTGCTCCAATGTTCCCTGATTCTGTTTTAAAATCTCTCAAACTAATATTACTCTCCAGCGTAAGACAACCCCATAGCTCAGACCAAGATGACAGGGCAAAACATTAAAAACTCCTTTTCCAAACGACAGAGCAAATTTGAGGAATAGTATACACGATGAACAGAAAGTCTGGCAAAATGTCAAAACAAATTTGGATTTAGTTTCCTTCACTCAAAGCATTTTTTGTTTTTCTTATTTAGATGTCAAGTTGCTGGGATACCAGCCGTGTCACAACCTGTCTTTTGATTTACGGTGACAGATCTCTCCTTTAGTTTATTCTTGGTTTATGGGTTTGGCATTTAGACTTGGGATCTGATTTAGAAACTAATAAAATTGCATTCATATTGTTAATCACCCTTTACTGCAGGTGTAAAAAGTTAAAAATATGATGAGGTATAGAGTGTGTGTGTGAAGTTATATGTGCTCAAACATTACAACACTGAGAGAAGTAATGCTGTAAACTCACTTAGTGACACTTTACACACTGACAGACTGAGTGAATGACTCCGCTGCTGTGCGGATTGGGTTGCAGTCTGTGAGCTGAGAGTGAAAGGGCAGCAGTGAGAAAGAGCGAGACAGAGAGTGCAAACTGTGTCTGTGGGGTGGGGGGGTGGGGGGTTAATTGTGGTTCAACTGCGACGAACAGCTGAGAGAGCTCATATATGGCATAGAAGAACAAGCATGGTGACAGGACACTTGACAACACAACCTGTTTTATGGTGACAAGTGTGTGTTTGACGGTGTGTATGTGTGTGTGTAGTTGAGAGAGAGTGAAGGGGAGGGGGGGAGAAAGTGTGAGAAAGAAAGAGTGTGCTAAAGAAAGGCAGGTGAGCACTGAAGTGCCCACCCAACATGTTCACACGCCTCCTTCAAGAATAGCAAAGAGTCTTGGTAAGCGATTTCTCCACTGGGGTGCTGATGGCAAGGATTCTGTGACTTTGTGTGTCAGTGTGTGTTACAGAAGCCCAACAGAAGAAAGTCAAAAGAAGAGGAGCGTCTATCCTTCACCTGTCACCCTAAGCACCAACAGGAAAGGACCTAAGAAAGATCACACAACCTTCTTGTTACCCATGAGGCTTAGCGCGGACGACAGCAGTCAAGGTGCGGTAAACTTTACACCGGGTTGCAAAATCAGTGTTTGCCGGCTTTGTGTGTGGCTGCAGCTGTGTGTGAGTGTGTGTTTTCTCTGCGTAAGCACGAGGTTCAAATCATCAAAGCAGCCTGTCTCAGCTCAGTTTTCAGAGAGCAGCTAAAGGTTAGACTTATGTGTTGCTACTTACAGTAACACACACAGACTGCTTTACACCGTATCATTACCACCTCAGATCTCACCCATCAATCACACCCATCCTGAGGAGTGAAGTGGGTCATCTCAAAAACAAACATACTGCATAGGAAAAAACTTTTCAAGTATTGTAAGAAGCTACTTAAAATTTTCAAAAAATTGAGTTAAGTTTTACTCACGTCAACATTATCATTATTCTCTGCATTTTCCTTGAAAACAAAGCCAAGTCAACTCATCCTATCAGTCATGTATGATATTGTAATAATAATCAAAAACAGCAATACTGTCAAGTATAAGCATAATTGCACTTTATTATCAAATTGTCCAGCACAAGTAGCTGGAACCTGAGTATATTATGAATATCTTATCTAGTATTCTTCATTTTTGGTATTTTTTTATTGTATTTAATATGGTAGGAATACTGCTGTTTACTTAAAGATTTTTTGTTTTACATTCTTCTTTTTAGAGCACCAAAACACAAAGGTCATAATATTTATAAACTTACCTTACAGAAATTCTAACTTTTTTCAAGTTTTAAACATTTTGAAAGTACTTTATGTGATATTCTAACCAGGGCTGTCGAAGGAAAAAAAATCAGCATGATGAATCTCAGAATTTTATATTTAATTGCAATTAATCTCCTTTTGTGCTGCTATTTAAAATTTCACTATTTTACATCAGCTTCATTTAGGATTTTTATATCGTCTTTACCTAGGGGTTATTGACTTCCAGTTTGGATACACAACTGCTTTAATTTTGGAAGAAAATAAGCAACTCCAGGGAAGATTAAACATCATGACATTAACTATGGATTAACTTATTATGGATGAGAAAGGAAACTGTAAACAAAAACTGAAATGTTTCATATCAAAAATGGCAGATGACTGTTGACTTGTCCACTGGGCTGTCTGGACAATAAAGCCTGTGATTAATGCATTTCTTTTTTAAATTATGCCCTAATGAAGGACCTTAATCACATTGCAATTGTTGCATTGATGTCGGCAGCCCTTACTTTAACATGGTAACTGAGCTTAGTTCAAGTATCGCTTCATTTTGCCATTTTTAATCACCCATTGTCTCATAAACATATGTAACAATTTCATACAGCAGTGTTTTCCATAAAATGTATTTATTTAACCAAGAAGAACCAAACTGAGATTAAGAACCTTATCTTAAGAGTGTCCTGTCCAGGACAGGCAGCAGCAGCAAATATGACACAGTTACAGACATGAAACCTAAAACATTTAAAAAATAACACTTTATGAGGACAGTAAGGATGGACATCTTGCCTCACCTTATTCTGTAAGTCAGATTGTTTTGTTTCTGCTCCACGAAAAGTACTCATCAACAGTATGTTGTATAAACACACTCAAACAACACCCCTTGCCTTTGGAAATGTTTTACTCAAATACCACAATCATAGCAGGTTTGAGGGTTCATTTCTGATGAGGCAGTGTATCACACGCACCATCCTTGTGGATATTATAGGATAATATTAAAGAAGCTGTAGAAAAATGTTGGAACAATGGCACACAAAGCTTCATTTTTAGATGAGACATTATACCTCAATCAGTGCATAAACAGCACAGATGTGTTAGTGGATGTCTACCAGGTAAGAATCTCAAAAAAAAAAAAAAAAAAAAAAGATCAGCAAATGTACTTGGGTGGTTGTAATCTTAGTGGTCCATCCAAATGTAACTGTTGAAGTAAATGAGTAAAAACAAGTTTATCTACCGATGATGAAACAATAAGTCTTCTTAAAGTATGATTATCACAGTTTACTAGTTCAAGCATCCTGAAACTGGAAGATTTACCTTAAGTCTTTGCCTCAGATTTTAAAAAAAGTGGGGAGAAAACAGCGTTATTGTTGTTGTTGTTTTTTTTGAGTGATCAACATTTACTAAAAAAAAAAAAAAAAAAAAAAAAAGAGTTAAATAAAATCACTAACCACAACCCTAACAAAATTTAGATAATCTCTCCCTCTCTCTAACATACTAAAAATGCTATCAGGGCCCATTCTTGCATGAATAAAGTTGTAAATATCTGACCACACAACTTGAAGAGATTAGCTAAGACATTTTAGCCCACACTTGCCAAAAACAACTTGTGCTCTTGTTATGTGTTGCATCCAAAAATAGCCTTGTGACCCATCATGGGGTCACCAGCCATAGTTTAGGAAATGCTGACTGTCGATGACTTGAAGACCTTCGTAGCTCTCATTCTTTCATGTAGTGGCAGGGGTCATGGTGAAAAATGAAAGGTTAAAGCTGCTTCTGTGGCCCTGTGTGTTCTCCATGTGACGTCACAGACACTTTAAAGGATTCATATTCTGTATTAAACATATTAATATTAATACAGCAAAGGCTCATAGATGTTGAACTCAAGAACAGATCATTAATTTTCTGCTTTGTGAGAACATTGTGTAAGTTCTGTATTGACTGATCTCTAATGCAGTACTGATATGTATTTATTAGTTCTTTTAATAAGCTACTGAGATGGAATAAAGAAATTGTACAGAGGTAGGAAGAAGGAGAAGGTTTAAATAATAATTTTCCACGAGTGGTAAAAGTGCTTACACAAGGGGGAGAGCTGGAAGGGTTGAATAAAATGAGGGTCTAGGGGCATGCACCCCTGTAAATTTTATCTCTGTTAGGAAGATCCTTTTTGTTTTTTGTTTAATCTAATTGTTCTCAGACTGTCTTCTTGTGTATGTACCATAATACAGCATGTTAGAGATAGACATTTTTTGCTCTTATCTCCGTAAGAAAGCTGTCAGATGATTCATTTTAAAAGTTAAATAACATTTTAGATTAGGGCTGGGCAATTAATTGCAATTTAGAATAAATTGCAATATTTCCTGCTGCAATTTACAAATCGCAAAAGGTGCAATAATACTTAAACTTGAAATTTGTTGAAATAGCAGTTTAATACATTCATTTTTTGCAGCAGCAGAGATTTTATGCACATCATGCAACAATTCAAGTGTCATTTTCTATAAATGGTCCGTTTTATGTTTTATGTATGTTTTGTTTTAGTCAAAATGAGTGACATAAAAATTGTCATCCCCTTCAATAAAGCAATGGGTATCAAATTTGCAATATGAGCAGAAATAACTAGATTTTTCTGTTTGATATTGATGAAGCCTAGCATTAGTTCATAGCCCCAGCTGCGGTCAGCTTATAGCCAGCTTCACCTCCTTCACCCCAGCCGCTTCCTTTATAGCTTAAAATTTGTTGCACCCTCATATTCAGATTCATGTGGATAATTTGCTTCAAAAATAATTTCATTGTTTTCAGTACACATTATCATTTATGTACCTATTTATATGGGGGTTCCTCATCATCACTCCCTGAAAAGTCAAAGCATGCAGCTTGACTAACCCAGGGAGCATCTTTAGAGGATAGCCTTCTCCACCAAGTTGAAATGTCTATCTATTTTGCAATAAAATGGTTAAATGAATGATGAGTGTTCCTGACTGATTGTAGGTTATGATATTGAAAGATTTATTGCTTGAATTTGTTGAAAAAGGCAGAAGTTGAGGAACCTAATAAGAATCGCATATTAAATCGCAATATTGGGGAAAAAACGCAATTTGATTATTTTTGCAAATCATTCAGCCCTATTTTAGACATAAGTGTAATAATAATGTCATTAGCAATTTTATAAAAGAACAGGAAGAGCAGAAAGTGTGGTTTCAAATACAGATTTTTCCTAAAGGCAAGTTATTCAGTGTTATTCTTAGGACAAATTTAAGTCAGACTTTCTATAGCGTAGTGTGTATGCAAGCTTTCAGAAAGTAAAGTAAATTGCTACTTTTTTCTACTTGTCCAAAGAATGAAATTTCCAATCATTTCAAAAACGTCTGTTGATTTGCCATTGTTCAGTCATGGAGGGAGAGTCCAGGGTTGGCATAGAGTTACAATTTCACTAGTAACATGAAAATCTGAGGAAAACGTTCAGCATTTCAGCACTGTAAGCCATCCCCAAACCCCACTTATGGTACAGTCCATATGCTCTAATGTGTTAAAACAAACTCTGTTAAATTATTATTATTATCATATTATTACAATCATTAAAATATTATTATTTTTTAAATCTTAATGAATGTATAAAGTCAAAAAAGGCAGGCTTTAAAAGCTACATTGTGAGATTAAGTAGTAGCTCTCTGAACTAAATTTCTCAAAACTGTTTCCATGCAAAGATAACTGAAACTGTTGTCATATCTGGGAGACATAACAGAAATACTTTTTAATTCATTTAAATAAAAAAGAAAACACAATATGTTTAAAATGAAGCTTTGCTTCAGTGTCCAATTATTTTGACAGGGAATGCCTCTGTGCTCTGAACTCCTAAGTTACAGATGCATGTTCTCAGCTGACATATTCCTCTATCTTGTCTTTTAATATTTGGTACATCTTTTGCATTGTAATCCACATTAAGATCTGCAGTTAATTTGTCCTGTTGGAGAGATAAATTGTGAGAACATCTAAGACCACAATGTCGAGAATATGGCATGCACTGTCACAAGAAAAGTTCTCCACAATGCAAAAAGTTCAAACACAACCTGTTTGACAATTCAAGGATGAAAAAGTATACATGAGCGTAGTTAAATTTCAGGGCGTTTTGAAAAAATGACAAAAAAAAACATTGAGTAGAGTGGGAGCTTGAAAAATCAACTTAGGCATGGTAAATTAGTAATATCCCTTCTTTATTTTATATCCCTAAGTTTTCTATTTAATGTAGATAAAGTATGTTAACATTTCAATTGGAGACATGGAGTTTGTGAATTTTATTTTCATCTTTCTAATTTTAATGTGCTTTACTCGATACTTTTTGATAACTTTAGCTAAATTACTGCATGTATGAATATATTTCTTTTACTCCTGGAACACTGCAATTTAGCAGTTTGGAAGCAATTAAGTACATTTATTTATCTTATTTTTAAAGTCTCAAAAATAAGCAAGTTTGCCCCTGAGGAACAGCCGGCTTTTTGCTAAAAACAATAACTGCATTTTTTGACAGGTTTAATTCTAAAGCATCGCAGCAATTCATAAATACTCTTCAAATTACATTTCAAATCAAGAAGAGCCCACTCCCACCCAAAGAGAGGTCAAATCAAATGTCATGAAATAATTATAGTGATGGGACTCATTTCTAGTATTTAAAGTCCTTTTTTCTTTTTTTTCACTCTCTCTGTCTCATCAATCAAAACTATTTGGGAACTTGTTGTTCATCAAATAGTTTACACTGACTCATCATTGGACAGATAGAGTGACAGCGAGATGTGCAGCAACTGCCCGGACTGAATTCAAACCGACATCATTGTGGTATGCGTCTCAGCATGCTGAGCCACCAGGACGCCAGATCTTGTCTTTGAAGCCAGAGTGAGTTCCCTGAGGCCAACAGCAGCAGTAGCCTGGGGGGTATCAAATGTGTTTGAGCTGCCCCACTAATAAGATAAGTGGGCTAATGCTAGCATGGAGGTTTGCCACTCATCTCAATCTGTCGTGTTTAACAGTCTCACAGGAATAGCTCTCAAATTTAAATGCTGGACGGCTGTTGACGGAGTGGAGAAGTGGTGTGTGTCTGGGTGTGTGTGAGTTTGGGTATGTGTTGGTGTGGAGGGAGCATGGGTGAAAGCAATGTAAGACGCTGGCGAAGTCTTATGGAACATCAGTTGACACTAGAAAAATACAGCTGCCGATAAATCTCCGACAACAGCCTCGGACTCGAGTTTCACTCCGTGATTTATCGGAGTTGTTCCTTTTAGACTTGCCATTTGGGAGCCAGGAACTCTGTAGGTCATTTGTACAACTTACTTTTCAACTTCAATGTTGAATGCGGAGCAAAAAACATGAGGAGACAGAGACAGCCTTACAAAAGCAAAACCAGCTGTGTATCATTTATTTGTTCTTGTTTTTCCCACTTTTCTCTCACCTCAGAAAATTGTCAAAAATAATCAAAGACCCAGATTAGATGTTTATACCCAAACACTGATGCTCCAAACAGTTTCTCTCAAAATGTCAAGTGTCTGTTTGAAAACTTGCCTTAATTAGAAAATGTGTGTTTTAAGGTGAAAGCTATTACTCTCATTCAGTCTCTATTGATCTGTGCAGCAAGCACTGATAAGCTCTGAACAATGTTTATTAGACTGGATTGGGCTTGTTGAGACATAATGCTTTTTTTTCTTTTTATAGGGATGATAATTTGTTTTTACGGTTTGGTGTACTACTGCACAAAGCTTTAGCATCAGTTTGAATCCTGCTTAGTGGGACTGTCACATAGGACGAGCTGGTAAAGTAAAAGTATGATAAATATTATTTCCTTCTTTCGTCAATATCATTTTTTTCACACTTTAATCTGAAAATGCTGCAAGTATCTTGATGAGAGAGGAGGCCTGAGGGAACCAGCCATTTCACTGAAGCCTTTTCAAATGCTCTATTGTTTCAATCCATATTTTTAAGACATTGTTCTTAAAGTTAGTCAAACTCGAACAATGCATACTACACAAAAAAATTAGAATTGAGCAATATTACTATCTGCTGGTCTGCAAACTGAGCTTTTACAAACATTAGTTTAAGCTTGTTTCTCAGAGTTGCAAGGACCGAGGTTTGAATTTGTTCTGGGTTTACTGTTCACAAGTTTTAACCTTGAGGACCCAGAGGAACACAACCAATGAAACACTAGATTTGGCCTTGGTGTTCAATCAGTTTTATTGATTAATCCTACTTGTGGAAAACCTTGATTCTAATAATGAAATACTAGATTTTCTGAATATCCTCTGCTGCTCCCTTCAGGCTTGCCCAGCTGAGTCCAGGACAGACCGGTCAGAAATACTGCGTCAGAATGAGAAACTTTTGGATCATCTGTGCAGCGGCTCACTAAGCAGTTTGAAGTTGTTCCTAAATTAACTCAAATAAAGGTCAGAATAAATATAGTTAACAACACAAATAACTTTAAATAACAATGGAGTTCCCCTTCCCTTTCTTTTCTTCACTCTTTTGTTAATTGTTTTAGACTGGTTTTCATGTGGGAAATATTGGGTTAAGCTGTGTTGAAACATCACTGCCATGCCATGCTCACAAAGCTGCCACCATGTCCTCTTTAACCCTTTTAGACCTGCCAAAATAAGCCCTCAAAACCTTACTGATGTTTTTAAAACAACCTCTCAAAACCTGAGGGTTCTCTGAGAAACTGAACATTTGCACATGTGTATTTCAGTGAATCGTGTTGTAGTTCATCAGTCAAGTGTTGTAAAACCAGCAACTCAGACGCTGCATCAGGTCTTAATGGTAGAATGACGCCTGCACCTCATCAGGCCTTTAAGGTACATACACACGAATGTTGTATCAGCCTCAATGGGTCAAATGACGTCACGAGACTCAGGTAGCTGGCTGCCACTGGGAGACTAATAAGATGCCAACTGGTTTGCTGCTGGACTCTACAGCCACCCCACACCCACGGACTTGAAAGAAACTAGCCATTGTTTCTGACTTAAAACTAAGGGGGTCTTATTTTATTTTGGAAAAAAATATATGAGTGGAAAATATGTCATTTATACAGCTGAAAGTTATGATTGCGAAGCATTCAGGTCAATCCAGAAATGTTTAAATTAATCCTCTTGTACTGAATAGGCTATCAGTGCTTACACACAGTTTATCTTGTCTAACTCTGACTCAACCAGTACTTGTTAATGCTCTTCAAACAATACTTTTCATTTTAATAGTCTACCACATCTTTATTTTACTACACTATGCACTCATTGCTAAAATTACAATAATAATAATAATAAAAGCAGATTATTTTGAAAATACTGTTTACAACAGACTGAAATATAAAGAGCTGTATCAGTAAATTTTAACTATTTCTCATCCTCTTTAAGTGCATCCATATTTAAAACACTCACAAATATTTCTGTCAATAACACGTTTGTTTTTTTTACAGTAGTTTAGAGAAATAGCTTATTTTATCGTTTTGTGGATGTTTCTGTCTTTTAAGAGCTTTGACAGTGTTAGCCAGACACACAGATGAGCATGTGGTTTATTGTGTGTGCGTTGGTGATTGAGTGTGTGTATCTGCTCTGCCTGCTGTCAGACACCAAACAGGGCGCGTTTAACTGGAGCCATAACTTTGCTTTTTTGAGCTAACAATGGACGCTATGGCGCTCAGACAGAGTCTGTTTTGCTAAGTTTACCGCTGCAGTATAAAACAGCCTGTTGCGCTGTGTTAAGCTTCTCCTGGTGCTTGGGCAATATTGATCTTGTGAGATGATTTTCACCTTGATGAGACATCTAGTGATGTCACATCCCTACTTATAACCCAACAAAACAAAAAGTGAAATACAACAAAGCTTGGGCTCACCGATCACCGCAGCGCCTTCTAGAGCGAACAAGCTCAGAGGCCTCGCTGGCTGGCTTGCAGGTGAGATTGCCCACCTTTTGCCTCCTGTCTTGAAACCCACCTCAGCCTTTCTTTTGTTTTCTTTAATACACTGGATGTTAGGGCAAATAGATTCTCTGTTTATTTACCAGGGATCAGCCCATAACAATAGAATTAAATACAATATTGTTCCTCATGCTACTCCTTATACAACATCCTCCCTCTTAAACTAAATAGTGGGATTTTAAGACAAGTTTATGGCTCAAACTTTAACCCCAAAAGAAAAGTTCAGATCTTTGGTTGGTGTGAAAAAACCCTAATATTTTCTGTGTAAGCCATGCTGTCCAGCCCTACATTAGATAAAGCTATCTCAGTTTTAAAAATAAAAAACAATCTGCTACTAATGTCCCCAAAAAATTAAAATGCAATACCAATAACTATTAAAAATCTCTTGAGTACGACTGGCCCTAACTTTCAACATAACTTTTAGGCCTTTCCTTCCCACCCTTTTTCCTCTTTAAAGGTGACATCCACTGTTTTCACTGCCAGCACGAGCAATGAGTTGCAGTGGGAAGTAGAAGTTAACTGGCAAAAATACTGTCAGCTTCCAGGCTGTTGCTGCTATGACTGCAGTTTGATGCTGCTGACAATCCAAGTTTTTCATTCTTATCCCAGCAAATTTTAACACAAGAACCTCTTTAAGCTTATTTATTACCTTCTTCTGTTGTTGCATTATAGGAAGACACCAAAAACATCAAAGACTTAAAATGTTCTCTAAATTTAAAAGATAAGTTTAGCTATTTTAAAGGCCAAAAAGGTTTAATCTACAAAAAAAAAACTAACCTTCTTGCGAATATGATAACCTAAATATTGCTGAAGTTGGACACAATTTCTTATCAGAAACTGTAATACCAGCCTAACACCCGGAGCATGGTTCGCCTTCATTGCCCACATTTTGGCACCAAACTACATGTCAATGCATCATTAGTCTAATTATATTCATGCTGCTCCATTACATCACTCAACACACAGACATCTTCAGAGGCAAACAGCAGGTGTTTGTAATAAATTAATAAATGTGATAACAGCAAATCAAATACAGACCATGCTGGTCCTGCCTATGATTACAATCATTGAGTTTCATTAAATTCCTAAAGCTTATAGCTGTAGAGTGAAGGTTTTCATTTTACATAACTACAATCATTGTCAGATATATTAAATGATTTTTTCATTAAGATGTATTTTAATTTTTGTTCTTACCGTGAGTCCAAATTGAAAGGACCCCACAGAGAAGTACTGACAAACAGCATCTAAAAGATAAGAAGAAAAGCAGATAAATCAACTATCAATTATCTTGCTCCATCGTATGTTTTTCCTCTCTGCCATGTATTCAGCAGTGTTGGCAGAAGTCACTGAAGCAGCCTTTAGAGGACATTGAATCTGATCTTAGCTTTCCCACCCGAGCTTGCTTGCTAATGGCCGTGTGGACACCACACACTCTTAACACATTCAGATTCCCCACGTTACCCCCTCACCATCTCTGTGCTGAGACAACCTGGAAACCACCGTTCACAACTGAAGTTGCTGGCACTTCATAGTAAGCACCTCACTTACAAATGTTATCAATCCCAAGGAAAGAGGAAGCTTAGCACTTGTGACTGTTTTTCTCATCAGCAGTGGCGGAGTAAGAGCTCAGAGATGGGTTGCAGAGAGAGACAGGGACAGCAGTTTGTGTGTTCTTTAGTGAGCGTACGTGTCTATCCTCTAAAACTCGACTCCCCCTACCCGCCCTCTCTGAAATATCCTGTCGCCTTCGGTGTTTCTTTCTTGCTGTTCTTCAGTATCTTGACTCTTTGCCCCCCGCCAAACCTTAAGAACCCAATCGTCTCAAATTCAGCCCACTGAAATAATTAAGGGGTTGCATGCCGCCAAAAATAAGGGTGTGTGTATTTTTGAAGTGGGGAGGGGACATGTGTTTGGAGTCTCGGGATGCCAGGATGCCTCCGGCTGGGTTCAACTTGTTAGGAAAACTGGGTATTGCCTTACACTTCCGTTGACATGACTGCAGTATCGATGGTGGTGGTAGAGGGTGTGTTGGGTGTCAGCCACCCCTTGGCTGACCCCCCCAAGGATGTGCATGTTTACCGAGGTGTTCTCACAAACATTTGCCCAGCGCAGCGCGACCGGCAGGCCCCATGGGCATGAAGAGGTGTTTACAGTTATCTTGCACTTTGTACGTCACCACGGGCACAAGTACACATGATGCACTTCGTGGAATTACATTCGGTATGACATTAATTTAAACTAATTAAGGGTTAGCTCTGCCTTAACTCGGGATTTACACTGAAAACCTGCTCATAATAGACCAAAAAGATTTAAACATGTCGTCTCAGTATCAATGAGGTGACAGAATATGACCCTTGAGAGTGCAGAGTTGTTTATGTCACTATAAGACAGCATTTTACAACTTCATAGGTTGCCAAAGTTATCAAAGACACAATCCTCATTCATCCCGGTCCTTTCTCTCCCTAAGTAAATAGTAGTAAATACAAGCCTGCCTTCTTAAACTTGAAAAAAATAATCTTCAGTAAAAAGGCTCACAATCTTCTTGTATTATGTTGTTAAATCTCTCCTCTTAATTTTAGTAGCTTTAGTAGATGTTGTAGAGAGAGCAGTGTCACGTATCAGCATGGCAGATTGGAAGATTTACAAACCAAAACTTAAAACTAACTGTGAGAAATTAAGGGCACTGGACACCTGATAACATGATGAAGGGCAGCGCAAATGCCTGTCTTTTGGCTGCTTCAGTGCTCTCTTCTCAGGTGACAACTGTCAGTGATGTCAGCTTAACTAGAAAAACAGAAACTGGTACAACCTAACCTCATATCTCATGGAAAAAAATTTGTGAGTCTCATTGTGTACTTTTCTTTCTCTGTTACAAAATCTTGGGTTGTATTCACAGAGCTTATTAAGTACAAGAGTTGCTTCTAGGATGAAATTCTAAGATGATTCTTAAGGTCTTTACACTGGGTCCGTTATTTTCAGATGCGTTTTTTTCAGATCCGTAATCCAAAAAGACATCATGCACTCGAACCTTGCACACTGGGTCCAATGCATTTTTATTTGCCTTCACTGTGAAAATTCATAGAACGTGGCAAATAGTTTTGTACTGCAAGCCTGTGTCTCTGTCACTCCTTTAAAATCCAGCTGGATCCATCCTGACAAAGAGCTTCATTCAGGACCCATTAACACATAATAGTGCTGAGCCACGTTGGAGAGATGGAGAGCAACTTTTTGTCTTTCTGTCTCCGTTACGAGCTGTGAGTAGGCTACAAACATATGCCTTTATCTGTTATATTTCCATGGCTGATATCCACATTCCACACCTGAAAACTGTGTTCTAAGTGAGGTTTTGGGAGTGGGAGAGAGGGAAGAGTTGGACAGGGGTGAGTGAGCGAGAGGGAATAAAGTAATGGGCGCTGATCTGAATCATCAATCACCCATCCATCTGTTATATTTCCATGGTTTATATCCACATAATAAATGAGCAAACTTTGGTGTTTACAGTGAGGTTTCAGAGCGAAAGAGAGAGAGAGAGAGGGAGGAGGGGTGAGCAAGCAAGGAGGAAGCAGCGGGCACTGTTTAGCATCATCACTCACCCATTTAAATGACTTGAACTGATGCAAAATTTTGCATAAAATTGAGCCTGTTCCAAAAAAAAATTGTCGGACGAAAATTTTGGCGAGAGTGTGCAACCTTAATTAGAAAAACATGAGCTCAATTTTCTTTTTTTTTAACGTGAAAAATTCGGACGAAACAATCGAACTCAGTGTGCAAAGGCCTTTAGAATCCTGAAATGTGATCATGATTTCCTAATTGAGATGCTTGTAAATTTAAAAGTGTTTTACAAGGTGTCTTTACACTTGAGAGAACTGCTCTGAGTGGCGAGAAACACCTTTAAGTTACTGAAGAGTTTCTTTAAAATGACATGCCAGGTGCACTATTTTACATATCCATTGCATGGGATATGTCTCACATCTATCCAGACAGCCACTGATTGAAAGAGTTTGTTTTCTTTTGTCTGAGCAGAGTTAGCAAAGGTAGACATTTATCACAGTATGTCTTTTCTCAATCATATTCTTTCAACAGAATCACAGATTCAACAAAAAACAACTAGCTGTCAGGTTTTTTTCTCTGCAAGTTCAAAGGGGATACATGTTTTTTTACATCTTAAATGAGGCCTTATGTCCACAGAATAATGTAATTACCTCCCAGCAAATGCAAAGTAAATGATCAATAATGCTAAATCTTATCCAAGAACTGATATTACTTATAAATATTACTCGCATAAAGAAAATGTGTAAAATGTTAGCCTGTTCAACAGCACAAAATGAGGTTACAGTAGAAAAAAAAACTGCAACATAAAAACACCTTAACCTGACACAGACATAGGAACAAAAAGCCAAACACAGACATTATGAAGCATGCTTCACATAAACCAGTATTCATGTTCACTGCCAGGGATGAGCAGGAAACACAGACATATTGCACACAGAGACACACACACATACACACAATTCATAAGCATGCAGACTGGGAAGCAGGCGTCCTTTTGTTGGAGGGAGAATGGGGAGTGTGAAGGACGTGACGAGGGAGATAAGTGTCCTCCAGGGCCCTGAGGTTACCCTAATGGTGTCATACATCACCCCTCACAAAGCCATGCAGAGCAAAGTTGTCAATGCATGAATGCTGCACTATTACTATCGGCCATTTTAATCATGGCACCTGTCACTGCGCTAATCAACACCATAACTTCACACTGGAAATCACTCAGAAAAACTCTCTTGTGCTGCTGTGTTACCGGGAACTGTACACAACGCAGGCAGTAAGTTATGCAGAGTGGTCTGTGGGCTGCTGTGCTGAGGGGATGTGACTTTGTAGTGCATCATTGCCCTTGTTTAATGGACGCTTGGCTTATCCTAAGCAGTTGTTGTGACAATGCTAAATGCTGCTTTTATGAACGTGCTAAAAGGGATTTCCCCTACTGTCAACAGCCCCCTCCCCCACCTGAAAACACACACAAACAGCCTGTCCAGTGTGGCCTACTGAAAACACTCACTGAAAAAAGCATTTGTCTCTGCAAATATGCTACCTATATAAAAAAGTGTAAATGGAGTTGTGCTTAAAATGTGCCACTAAAGTTATGTCAGACCATTCCTTGAGCTAAGCCGGCTCACAAGAAAGATGAACAACTTGCTCCAAGCCTTCTATTCAAACATCTCTGGTGCAGACCAAATATGTTCATGTTTTGTTTTTGACAATGCTTGACAACACTGTTGATGGAAGATTTTAATTCAAATTCCCTGTCTTGCTGTAGAACATGTGGTTCTGTGGCATGAAAATGTAAACCTCTGACATCTGACTCTAACTTAAAAAGTTAATGGCAACTTTGAACTCATCACAGCTTCGTTTATCAAAAGAGAAAAAACTCTCAGTAAAGTAAAGTAAAGTCGTACTTCATTCATCACCGAAGGGAAATTCATAGTTTACACTGTTTCGTTGCTTTTACATATTACACACACATACAGTGATGGCCTTGCTGCTCATTGCCAAGCGCTGCCTTGAGCTGTTGGGGGTTCCCTCATTAACAACACAATTAAAAACAAAGTAAGCAACACAAACAGCCCCTGGACAACTTCCCACTTTCTGGATGAGAGTAGTGCTTAACTTCACTGTTCCTACATAACACTATTGGCGCTGAAGCAGTAAGGTTTAAAGAACACTGTGGCAGCGAGGGAAGAAGTCATTAAAAACAACTCAACATAGTTGATAATTACTTTAACTGGCTTGTAATTCTGGTGCCATCTGCAAAGGGATACAAATTTAACCATTCACCTGGCTAATCGCGTACATCCCTGGTGCAAATCATGCTGGGTACATGGTAGGGGTGGAAATCACTTGTGGCCCGACAATACCATATTATTACAATACTTTGGTCACGATTACGATATTACCATTTTAAACATTTTGCAATACAGTGAGTATTGCAATACCATATATTGCCATATATTGCTATCTATACCATTTTTTCAACTGTTTAGCTGATTTAGCATCAGTCTTGCTGTTTGTCGTCTTTCTATGCTCTATGGCCATCACCTCTGCCACTGGACAAACAATTGTCCAAACAATTGCTTTTATTTTTCCATTATCATAGACTTCAGCTCATATTAGCAACTACTTTGAAAAAAATCGATACTTGGTGGACGAGAAGATACCATACATCAGAAGACAAAATATTGCGATACTATGCTGTATCAATTGTTTCTCCCACCCCTAGTACATGGCATCCTAGACAGGGCTGGTGCCACTCTAAAACAGCTCTTCTACTTCATTAGTCAACAGAGTTTTGGAGAGAAGAGTAAATGAATTCATTTATCTAATTAAATGAGAGGCTCACAGTCCTCTATAAATTACTGCACGCATGAATTTGAAACTTGTGGTACTGACAGCAATTTTGTAGTTACAAAAGCTTAAATAGCCTTTAATCCAAAAAAATGTTTGCAAAGAAACTTTGTGACTGCATAAGGAGCAATGAGAGTTGCAGTGTACAGGGAGTAAAGACATGTTTTGGCCACAAAGGATGAAAATAAATCCCAAAAGAAACAACAACAAAAAAAATCATTATAACTACAAAGATTAAAACCATTTTAAACATTTTTTTTCCAGTGGTTTTGCACTTTAGCAGTAAGTTCCTGAGCTGTTGAAATGTTGTCAAAAATGGAAAGTGAATATCATGATTGATGTTCTGCCTCCTCCAGTGGCATCATGTCAGCCGCCTCTCTGTATCTTCTTTCAGACTGAAACACTTTGTAGATACGGCTCCCAAAAATAAGATGGATACGTTGCTTGAGACCGAGCAAAGTAAGAGTTATGGGGGCAGCTGGAGAAGGGCTGGTAAAATATGGAGGATTTCTAACTATAAAGATACTGATATCTCAATGTGAGTGATGGAAACATTCATGGTGTGGGTTTCAGGACACCCTGTTTGGGTAGCACTAGAGTGACACTGGGTCAGGTTACAAACTATTAGCATTCCTCTGGATCGAGACTGTAAGACGGCAGCAGGTTTTGCCCTTTACACAGAAGGAGACGAAGTGTGAAGGCACAGATAGAAGAATGAAAGGTGGAGTTTTAACAGATTTGAAAGAAAAGGGAAAACCTTGAAGGGTTAAAATCCAATGGACAGTGTAGCACAAATAAGTTTAGTCATGTTTGAATACTGGTGTTCTTTAAAAGTGCATGATGGATAGATGTAATTAATTGAATTTTCTATCAATTTAATCATAAGTTTATTACTGGTAGGTCTGACTTGAAATTACATTTGAAAATACAGAAAATAGCAAACTGTATTTTGTATTTTTCTTCCAGTTACAGTGTGTTAATACAGCCATCCTCTTTTTTTCAGGGCATAATCAGCATGTCTATTGCTTGCGTCCCACTTTGCTCTTTCCCTCTTCACACTAACAAGATTCTCTAAGAAAACAACACAAAAAGAGCTTGTTTACTCTTAAATAACAATAACAGCATGTGCTCTTTTTGTGGGAGATGTGAGTTTGAAAATAAGTTTTAAAGCAATCTTTTCTTGGAAAAGACAAACGAAGTCTGTGAAATGTGTAAAAAAGAAATGGTGAACTCTTGATTTGATGGTTTTGGTTAAAAAAGGAACAAAAAGGTAAATTGTACAGGTTACAAGCATGTAAATTAAAAAAAAAAATAAAAAAGCAAAGCAAAGTAGGCTGAAGTTGAACCAGTTGTGAGGATTCATGTTTAAAAAGGGCTGTTGAGTGGTGCTTCTAGTACCACATTGTGTCATTATCAAACCTGTTTTAACTAATGAGATACATTATCGTTAATCACCTGCTCATTAGGAGCGACAAGCTGAACAGACTCAGAGATGACTCACACTCGCTGATATACACATACACATACAATCCGATAATCTCTTTGTCTCATTTTGCTCATTTTTTTTGGACAAGAGTAGAAACACAAGATTAAACACAAGCTCAAAATACTCTTCTAACCTTTATCCAAAGCTCCAAGTCAGCTTATGTGGTGTCTTACCCCAAGCAAGAGGCACCATACCCTGGGTAAAGCATTCAGAGAGTCTGGTTAATGATGCCCAAGCCTCCCCTTCCTCCCTTGATGCCATTAGAACCTCATTTTAAAGGAGAGTGATGGGCCAGGCTTGCAGGGTTATCTGGCCTATCTTTTAATCATAAATGAGACCCCTCCCTCTTCTTCCTCCCTCTCTTTACCTACCTTCCTCCTCTCCCTCTGTGGGTTGGTGAAAGTGCTGTCTCAGCATTCTCCTCTCCCCACTCCTCCTGTTCTGTCTTTATGCTTTTCCAGACCATCGCTGATCAGGGGAATCAGTTCCACTGGGGTGACTCCTTAGCCGTCACTTAGGAGCCGCAGAGTCCTCTTCTGTCCGAAAGAACAGGGGAGATGAAGAGAGGATGAGGGAGGGTTTTGGAAGGAAGGTAGAGAGGTAAAAAGAGGGTCATGACAAAGACAGTAGGCTTCTCAAAAGTCTTGCTTTAAACGACATTTACATATATTCAGGCAGGCAGTAGACAGTGGATGGACATCTCCTGACCCACACAGGACATACAAATAATTCATCACAGCAGTGGGGCAAATTAAATATGTATGATGAGTTACCACTGTCATATTGTTAGCAAATATTGGTATAAAATGTACTAAACACACAATATTGTTTATTATCCACAGCAGTATTTAATCCCCTTAGAAAAAATAAGTATTTCATTCAATCCCCACATGGATAATAAAAGCAGAGACACACTTGGGAGTAGTTATGTTATTATTATTAGTTTCTACTTTCTTGTGAACTTTAAGTATTATCATAATCTGCCCCACAATCTATGTACCACTTGCTAGAGCATAGCTCACCCACTGCTGTCACAGTACACCCTCAGTGACAGAGAGCTGCATTGTATGTGTAAGGCAGCTTAAGCTGTACAGTGTTCTGTTGTCCATGGATTTTCCCTCTAAAATTTCGTACATTATAGCACCCATTCCCAAAGTCTGGGTCGGGACCCATTGCTGGGTCGCAGAAGATTTTTTTGAGGGGGTCGCAAAATGTGTTTAAAGATTTTCTATGCTGCAATATTTAATGACATTTATGTTTGCACTATACATTATGTCCACATGGGGGGTTATACCAGCCACTGGACGGCAAAAGGGCTACTTACTGATGCTTGCCTATTAAAAAATACATGCATTCTTAAAGAACAGACAACCACTAAAGGCCCAAGGGGTCCGGCATGCCAAGAAAGCCTATATGAGGGAGATGAAGTTACATATTCCATCAGGTCAGGCCCAGAGTGAGTCCAAAATTACTGTTGTCCAAGCTAGCATCAGCCATCAGCGCAACCAACCAGCCCAGGACAGCACAGAAGGCAGAGTTGATAAGCAATAACACCCGGAAAACAGAGTTGATGGGTCGCAGTAGCTTGTACTTTGTAAAAAATTGGTCATCAGAAAAAAAGTTTGGGGAACAATATACTATAGTAAACTAATCAAACACGTCTTTGCTACCAGTTAAATCTAGATTAGATTAGATTCTTTATTGTCATTGTCATAAAAACATTGCAAAACAGTTAAGTAGCTTCAATTTGGCTGTGAGCAAGTCACTGGTTGGTGAAGTTTTTACCTTGTAGCCTGTAGCACAAGATATCATCAGAGCTTTAGGTATCTGTGGTAGAATGTATAGCCTAAACATCCATTAACCCTGCTGATAGTGTTCTCATACGTTCTAGTAGAGGCCAATTAAAGGGCTGTAGGAACGTATTTACAGGCTGACAAATTATTGTTATGAGTATTTTGTTATTTAAAACCATCAATAGAAGATTCCCCAATGTTTGTAATGCAACCAGCAAAGTTAACGATTTCGTTTTGCTTTGTTTTGTCTGACTTCTTTGTTCAAACTCACGGTTAAACCAACACCTGCTGAAACAGGAGTTGTTTGCATAACTGCTTGGACCTTTGCTGTTAGCTTCCCCTGTGCTATGCAGAGAACTTCCGGAAAACTGAGGAGAGCGACGAAGTATGTGCACATAGTTGCCGTAAACACAGAATAGTATTCAGCCACCTGAGTCTGGATCAGACCAATATTAGATGCCAGGGCTATATCTGCACATCTCCAATTTGGCAGTTAATTTAACATTGAGAACAGTGTATAGCTTAAGTACTTGTAACTTTGGGTCACTATGATGTCTACACTATGTATGCTATGTCAGTATGAAACCATGTAACTGCTGCAAAACACTGAAATAACTCATGCCAGCTAGAGCTGTGAAAAAACTCCTTAAACATTATCTTTAAAAAAATGGTATTTTGATAGAAACACTGTGTCTTGGCAGTCTACCGCCTCTACAGTGTGTGCAATATTTTACAAAATATTTTTACACACTCTCTCTCGCACACATATATTTTCATAACCATTCTCCTCTTTGTAGACTGTTAAGTTTATGTGCAAGGGTTTGAAAATATATGCCTGCACTTGCAAAGTTTTGGAGGAGTTGTTTAAAAAAAGAAAAAGGATGATAATGCATACTCACCTGCAGGCCTAGACAATGATTTCAACTCCTTATCACCTCTCTCATCACACATACACACACCACCACCACCTCAGTGCCCCCCTTGCCTTCAGTCATTGTCCATGGCCGCAGTCCTGCAGGGGGTAAACGTCAAACTCTCCAAATTGGATGAAACATTATGGGAAATATTATGAGGCAGCCTGCTGCTGCGATAGCTGGGGGCTTCTGGTTAATTGAGTTGTTGCCCGCGCTGCATACTGAACAGGACCCGAGGATGGCATATGAGTCAGGGGTGGGACACTGGCCTTTTTTTTTTGAAGACGGTTTATAACAGTTTATCTTTATTGGTCAATGTGCAGGCAAGATTCAGGAAAGCCAGACAGAAGAGGGAAGAGAGATACTTTTGCTGACTCTCCCATAGAATTTGTCTTTAATATATCAATCACTTAGTTCACTGATATTATTACACAGCTGCAGTATCAGTGTTATTTGAATCTTGATTATTTTTGATCTTAAGAAGACTAATCTCGTGACTTTACACCCATAACATTGACATATTACAATTTCACCAAGTTCAAAGTCCCACGACAACTTCAGAGCCATCCCTCCGGCAGTGCTGCTAAAACTTTCTCCATCAGAGTCACTGAATAATTTGGCCTCTTTAAGCCTGACACACAGAAATCTTTTATCCACAATATTAGTCGGAAAAGGAAGACAGAACTGAAATTTTAAAGAGATGAGGGGGAAAAAAAGCCAAGTGAAGTACTTTTGATCATCGCTGCGACAAGGCTGAGAAGTAACATTTAGTCATTAATGTCTAAGCGGATATATATCCCAGGATTTATATATTAGCATTAAGAGAAGCCTATTAGTAATGTGGCTCATCCTTATCCGGGGTCACTGCCAATGAGTAATAATCTTATGCAAATATATTCTGCAGGGGAATTTTCTGATGATTACTATATGCAGATTTAGCCTAGTCTCTTCCACTGGGCCTAAATGAGCAAAAAGGGAGAGATCCATACATTGTTCATGATTAGAAAAAAAGTAGGAAGCTGAACTATATATCAAGTTTTACATTATTAAGAAAACATAGTTTCAGTTATACTACTGGCCATAATTCCTTCCAAAGGAGGACTATATATCTGCCCTGTGATGTGTATGAGTACAAACTTTAATACTTTCAATTCAGTCACTTCCTTATCCCACTGCTGCTCAAACATTGGTAATTTCTAAATCACAGTTTAAAAGAGAGCTGTGACTAAGAAATCTGGAATCAGATGTGAAATTATCCGTGATTTATTTTATTCTGTCATTTTTTAATTTGTAACTATCAAATATTATATTACCTGTTTTATTTACACGATCTCAAATAAATTTCCCACTGTTCCAATACAGCTTTAAGCAGGGTGCTAAAAAGGCTATCACACTCTCATAAGCTTCACAGACTACTTAAAGACACAAACTAATTACTCACAGTGTTAATATTCAATACAAATGGCCCTAATAACTTACCAGTGTTCACTGAAATGACCCCGTCCTCGTAGCAGTGATCACAGACTCCTCACAGACTGTGTGGAGAAGTACGAGCTTCCAGCCGGCTACTTCATCAACATTTCTCGGTGGGTCAGTGTCCTTCATTGCAGAGCACATCAATTCAGAGGGGACATCGATCACAGCCGCCGCCCGTCACATTGACCAGCTCATTAGCTGGACTTAATATACGCCCAGGGAGCTCCGAGGCCTGCATGTCAGTCCTGCACTCTGTAGGAAGTCGGCTTTGAGATGGACACGTTCAGGATACAGCTCTTCCTGCTGGTGCAATAAAGAGATAGATTAATATAATAAAAGCATGTGTGCACTTTATTTGACATTTAGAATAAAGGGGGGAAATGCTTCTGAGTAGTTGGGTTCTTTGCATGCATGTGTAATGAAAGACTGCAACACAGTAGCACAACATAATACTACCTTTAGAGTTGCAGCCATGAGTGTGAGGTTGTAGGATAAATGAAATCAACTGGATAGGGTGAATGAGGAAAAAAAAATTGGGCTGATTCAGATACTGATAATTAAAATAACGATTTTGCCTATACTAAAGCTTTTTCAAATACTTCTTTTCATGCAACATTTCCTGCATGTAAACATTTTCTCTCACATTTGATCATGAAATCAGAACAGTTTGTCCAACAGGTCAGTTTTTCTGCACTGTAAAAATACTCTTACTTGATTCAGTAGCTATTATAAACTTGATGCCTGCAAAAAAAAAAATAAACAAGAAATCTATTGGACACAACATAAATAGCTGATATCTTGGCATATACTCTATACATTGCTAAACTGCTAATCTATGTATCCCTAGAAAGAAATGAGTCATTTTGCAAGGCAGAAATCAGTGTATTAGGTGGCTATAGAGCATATCAAATGGAAGACACAAGTTAATATCCTATTATTAGATTTGAAAGCCATCTTTCTTTGGGGGAAATTTATGGTAACTCAGTTAAATCAAGTAACTCTGTTAGATCAAGTCAAATTGGCATAGTCAACATATTATCACATGCTTATATTTCAAATACTGCTACCACAAAAAAATACTCAATAAGCAATACCTGTTGTTTTGGAAAACTGGGAAGCTGTTGTTCCCACTCTAAGATTAAAAAAGACATATCACTACAAACTGAGATAAAAAAGAAAATCCGTAAAAAAGCAGAGTATCGATGATTTATTTGTTCTTCATATTACTTAACTTGAGATTACATTGACAATAACTCGATTTATTTTGGGTTTACAGTGGCATAAGCTATCACAGTGAAAAGTGAAAACCCCACAGTTTAGAGCTGTATTTTAGTACAACATGGATGTAGCAGAAGTGAGCAAAAAACTAAAACTACAAAAGAAAGAAATACTGGGTAAAATAGACTAAAAGATCATGTAACAAAAACTATTTTCCTTTATGAGTGCAAACATTATTTACAGTTTTAATGCCCTCAGATAGATGTTTGTGTACCATGGCCCTCTCAGTGAAAACAATGCTTCCTCCCACTCGTGTAAACATCCACTCCAGAGCAAACCAGAGCGCCCCAGCTGACTGCTCGCCTTGTCAGGTCAGCCCACTCACAGCTGAGGGCCACATTGTGCCTATTGTGTGGCTAAATGGTGGCCTCAGAGAAGAGAAAAGGGGGGAACTTGTGTAAACAAGCTACAGCTTTAGCATCTCAATGTCACCGCATGGGTGTCTGATGCCAGGCAATGCTTTGTGCCTGTTGGCGTGATGCATTCCTGCCTGGGCAAACTTTGGACACAATCCTGCCTTCAGAGCCTCCCAGCTTCTTCTGAAACTTTGCAAATAAATTTAGAAGCTTGAACCTAACAAGCTACATAGAATTGTTTTAGGCCTTAATTTCTTCAAGTGTTGACTAATCGAGGAAACAGCAGAGCAAAGTGTATTGACCTCTGAGTGAGCTGTTTACATGGCTAGAGGCTAACAAATGGAAGGATATTCAGAGTATTACAAGGGGTTTTTACCATTACTATAGTTCCCATTTTACAGCCTTTGATTCTGCTGATTTGTATCTGTTGGGCTGCTGTTGAGTTTTGTATTAAGCAGAAAAGAAGCACAGAAAACACATTCACTGCAACTAAGTAGGATCGTTACTTTTTAGTGCTGTTGGCGATTCTACGGGTTTAATCACAGACACCCTGACAACTAGGAAGTGAGAGTGAACACATAAATATATACATGCTGTTGACCTCTGTGTGTCCTCTGTATTTACCTTTTCAGACCGTCAAATTTTAAGAGGGAAGCAGCTCTTCTGTCTCCAGTGATTACTGGCTAAAGACATTCCTTTATTAGTGTCTAGTTTTGTAATGCTGCCAAATAACACTTTATTGCCCTTTAATTAAATATTAATGGTAGTGTCATTACATCTTCATTCATAATTAAAGAGCTACCAACGACTGATAGTGCATATTAATGTAATTAAACACCAGAGCAGTGTGTGTTTTTGTCAGAGCGAGACTCTAGTGCAGCTCTGTGGTGTTGGTTGAATTTTCGTTAAACCACAGAAAGCAGGATTTTAGTTTACAATGCATAATTCTAATCCTTCACCAAGTATAAAGGGCATTTTTTTAAACACTAGTCTACATTTAGTTCTCTGCCTTGTTACAATTAAAATTTACCCTCCTAGCAACAACGTGTGAATTTGAATGTACTGTATGTAAATTTAATTGCTGGGGGGCTCTCCTTCTAAACAATAAAAAAAGATGACAAGAGAGTAGCAGGGAAACCTGGGAGTGATTCCCTGCTATTCCACCCTAGTCACAAAGTAAGTTAAAGCAAAGATATGGAAAGCAAATATAGGTGACTGAGCAGATGCCTGTTCATAACATACCAATGGTGGTGAGGTGCAGAGGAAAACATTTTAAAATTGGATGGATTTGGGAATGTTTGTAGTGCAGTCTGAAATGTTTGCAGTTATTCTCATGCAACCTATGAAAATGGCTTTTCGACCCACTTTTGGGTCCTGATTAGGGCTGAACGAGGTGCAAAAATAACCTAATTTCGTTTTTTTCCCCCCAAATATTGTAACTGGGATTAAATATACGATTATTCATGGGTTAATCTTACGTATTTTTGGACAAATTCAAGCATTAATAATTACATAAATTAGACCATGTGTATTGAAAACAATTAAATTACTTCCGAAGCAATAATCCACAGTAGCATGAATCAGAATATGGGGATGCAACAAGCTTTAAGCTATAAAGGAGGCAGCTGGGGTGGGGGAGGTGAGGCTGGCTACCAGCTGATCGCAGCTGAGGTATGATTTTCGTGAAGTAACACTAGGCTTCTTCAGTTGGAGATAGAATGAGCGAACTATTTATAGCAAATGTAATGTCATTTGCTTTGTTTAAGGGCATTATCATTTTTACGTCACTCATTTTGATTAAGAAAAACATAATTACACAAAAAGGAGGATTTTTGTAAACCAGTATAAAAAGTTGACACTTGAATGTTTGCATAATGTGCATAAAATCTCTGCTGCTGCTGCAAAAAATGTAATTATTAAACTAATATTTTGACATATTTCAAGTTAAAGAAATATTGTAACCTCTGCTATTTGAAAATTGCAGCAGGCTATACTGCGATTTAATCTAATTTGCAATTAATTGCCCAGCCCTAGTCCTGATCCACCAGCTGAGAACCAAGGGTCTAGGTCAGGGGTGTCAAACTTTATTGCAGGAAAGGCTGGATTCTGGGTTCAGGTGCAACCTGAGGGCCTAACAGGGTCACCTTTTTAACCATAAACTTTCAACCTCATTTCACCAGTAATAAAACATGAAAAAAAAAATGCACTGATGATAAATGATTTTGAAATTTAAAAAGTTAAAAAGATAAGCTTAAAGGCTCAAAATCTGAAAACGGGAAATTTATTAGTTCAAAAAGGCCAAAACATGAAACTGAAAAATAATGCTTTCAAAGGCAAATATACTTGAAAGAAAGTTTAAAAGGTCAAGATATGTAATAAAAAAAATTTAATCATGAATAAGAGTCAAAATATATTCAAAACTTTAAATTGTGAGTCTAAAAGGTCAAACTATGGTTAAAATATAGATAAAATACAAAAAACATCACAGAACTCAATGGCAGTAACAATATGCTGAAATGATTTCTTGGTTTTGAAAAATACAGAACCAGGTATTTTTTCAATCACTAGCCTATTTGTTGTTCTGCCATCACTTTGCAGGGTTTTGATGAATTTGGATTGGGACCACATTAGCAGAAGCAATAGCTTTCTTGTCATGGCCCATTACAACTATGAAACTTAAATTTCTCTGACTTTGAAAACTGTTGAAAGTATTTGAGGTAATGTAAGTGCCCATCTTAAAAAAATACATGCAACACAGGTTTAGTCATTTTAAATCATTTAGACTTTACAGAGCAAAACTTCTACTTCTACACTATTCTCCACCTCTGACCCTCCAAACATCCTCTTTCTCCCAACCACCAACTCATCAATGCCCCATTATGAACTGCAGGGGGAATGGTAAGTAAAAAAGGGTCCTCATTCCAGCTAAATTGGCCCCCCACTGCAGCTGTATATTACAAGACCCCCCCCTTCACCCTGACATCAAGACTCCCTAAGATGTGCTAGGTAGTAATAATAATGCAGGACAACAAGGCTCCTTTTGTTATTTATCTTGTAAACAGGAAGTGTCTGCCCTGGAAGCTAACACGACGACAAGACACCAGCAGCAGAAGAAGCAGCAGAAACATCTTTGAATCCCCCTTTGGCGATATGATCCCTGACCCAGCCCCAGATAAGGTCAGGCAAAACTTATCTCTCAATGAATAAACTGCTGCCTCTTTTAAAGTCAGCACGTTAATGATTGCCTGCAGCTCATGTTCTGGTATTCTTAAACAAAATGGTACATGTGTTGATTTTTTAATTAGCAAGCGAAAGCACTGGCAGGTAAATACCAATAGGCTACTCAAGATAAATAAGGCAGGCATTTTTGGCTGTAGGTTAACCTGTAAAATCAGTCCTCATGTTCTGTATGTTAATTTATTGTGGCTCATGGATGGGCTAAACAAACACAATTGTCAGTTAGGAGACTAGTATGTACTGACTTGTATCTCTATTCTTTTCCGAAACCTTTCCTAATGTTTTTGTGCTTAAACATTATTAATGGTGACTGTTTCACAGTATTACACATGTTGATGACACTTCATATCCGATGGTCAACAAATCTCACGTGTATGTTCAAAAGCTTTGTTTAAGAAATTTTATGCTGTGCGTTGATAAAGTGAGTGGCAATTTGAGAAAATTTGAAGCTATAGATCTGACAGAGCTGTGGTACTTAATAATTAAATGATTTTTTTACCCAAAACATTTCTGTAATCATTTAAAAGATTGCCCTCAATTTTTTGGAAGCTCTGAAAAAGAACAGGATTTATATGTTAAAGCTCCTTTAGCAGCTGTCAGTTTATCTCTTTTTTAAAATTTTTATTTATTCAACCTTTATTTAGCCAGGTTAGTCCCATTGAAATTAAAGATGTCTTTTTCAAAGGAGACCTGACCAAGAATGGCAGCAATTCACAGTTTCAACACAACACATGCACTTAAACTCACAACAATACACAATAAATACAAACAACAACAATAAAATAATCAGCAGTTAAAACAGTGGCATTCAGAGAATTTTTACTAAAGATTTAACAACAGAGTCACCAAGTTTTGCAGTTTAAATTCAGTCTGCAGATTATTCCAAGCAAAAGGAGCAGAAAACCTAAAAGCCTTCTTTCCCAGCTCAGTCAGACTTTGGGAACAACTGCACAAAATCAAACGAACGCAAGTTGTGCAATCCATCCTCCAAGATCAAAACAGAGGAAAGGTACTTTGGAATTTTGCCTAGAATGGCTTCAAAAATGAAGACATACCGATGTCAAAGATGACGTGTACTCAAAGAAGTCCAGTTGACTTTACAATATAAAGTACAATGATGAGTCAGAAATCCACAGTTTGTGATAGCTCCATGATAAACACTGTCCAAAAGAGAAAAGAGATACAGGACTTGTTTCTGTAAAAGAAGCCAAGTAAAACCTTCAGCTTTTTAGTGACATACTGAATGTGCTCCTTAAAAGACAAGTTTTCATCTAGTAAGGACCCTAGATATTTAAACGAGGATACCAGCTCAATTTCTTGACCATCTTTAGTAACAATTTTCTCAGACAGAGATCTTTTAGCTGCTCTTGAAGATGTAAAGAACATGAGTTTAGTTTGATCTACATTTCTAACAAGCTGCAGCTGGCTACTCTGATCTCAGACTAGATCAAAAGCATGCTGAAGATTTACAAAAGCCTGTGCAGGCGTAGGTGCACAGCAATAGATAACAGTATCATCAGCATAAAAGTGAACATAAGTGTTTGCAACATTCTGCCCAAGACAATTAATATATAAAGTGAATAAGAGCAGTCCCAACTCTGAACCTTGAGGAACCCCCTTATGGATCTCAGATGTGACACCCTCTGATTGAACAGCTGGGTTCTGCTGAGATAGTTTGTAAACCACCCAACGGCATGCTCTGAGAACCCTGTAGCCTTTAGACGGTCCAATAAAATCCTGTGGTCCACTGTGTCAAAGGCCTTAGAAAAATCTATGAAAAGAGACACACAACACTGCTTCTTATCCAAGGCCACAAGAATATCATTAAAAACTTTTGTAGCAGCAGTGGTAGTGCTGTGTTTTTTCTAATTCCTGACTGAATACTAGACAGGACAGAATTTGTAGCCAGGTATCCTTTCACTTGATCACTGACCAGGGTTTCCAGCACTTTTATACAGCACAGAAAGTTTTATAATAATATAATTATTTAAAACAGTTTGATCTCCTCCTTTGAAAAGAGGGACAACATAAGGTGATTTCCATATTGCAGGGATTTCATTTTTACTAAGAGATAAATTAAAAATTAAAAATATGACATAGTGGCTCAGCAATGAATTCTGAAGTGAGCTTTAAAAAGAAGAGCTCCAAATTGTCAGGGCCAGCTGGTTTATTGGTGTTCAGATTTTTCAGAGCTGCCAATACATCAGATACATTAAAAGGAGCAAAGTTAAAAACAGGAGTGTCACATCTGGTTTCTTCAGTAACTGAAGAAACCTGGGGGTATGTATCAGGTTTAAATAAAATAAAATAAAATAAATAAAATCCTAAGGAAATAAAATGTTTAGTAGAATTCAACATATCAGTTTTATATGAATTTAATTCTCAGCTTCTTTGCTGATCTAATCCAGTACTGCATTAAAATGTGTTAGCAGTGTTTTTGATGAGAAATTGTATCCTGCTTTAATAACAGTCAAATGTACGATTAACTGCGTACCATAAAAGGGCCAACTCTGCAGCATGCTGTTAGTTTGCTGCCCCTGGCAGGGATGGCAAGCATCAGAAATTACCAAAAAAGAAAGCAAAAATCTTGCTTCTTATGGTCTCATTTGTTTTTGTAGGTTATAAAGAAGTATCAATCTTAATTTTAGCCTGTTTCAGTAAAAGCCATATATGAAAAACACAAGGTTAAGTAGAAATGTTGGACTGACAGAAAGAAACACATAATGATTAAAAGGCTAATGTGATGCTACAGTATCTGGAAAAGTAGACAGGCCAAGTTCTCCTTGGATCTAATCGGCCACTATGGAGTACAGAAAATCTCCCCATCCAACAACCAACAAGCTGTTTCAATATGAAGAATCCTAAGTCTTCACGTAAACCAAGAGAGTAAAGTAAGAGAGACGAACAAATGTTTTCCACACAGTCATGAAAGTCAAATTCACACGGGTGTTTGGAGGCTCTACACAGGCTGCAGCCATTAAAAGTCAATCGGGGTGTCTGCAGCATAAACAAATAGCTATGATTATTCCAACCTGCCATCCTCCGACAGCATTAAAACATCCTTCAATTAGGCAGCGCTGCAACAAACTCAGACCCAAACAAAGCTCTCTCTCCTCCTCTCTGTCACGTATCATTACTCCCTCCCGCTCCCTCCCTCTCGGCACACCTTTCACTCATCATGATGTGTCAACTGTTTGCAGGAGAGGCAGCAAAGATGGCAGAATCTTTGACCCGCACCAAGATGGCAACTGTGCGCACGACACACAGCCTTCATTGTTTGCAGGCTGGATCAATCAGAAAACACCTAAGGGCCTTTTGTTTGAACTTTGGCCACACAGCTGGACTGGTATGGTTGGACAGAGAGGGTCAGGAGACAAAACTATCTTCAGAGCCACCGAGGAACTTCTTCAACAAACCTTTGTTTTACTATTATTTCTTTCTTGACATTTTACTCAAATATTGCTTTAGAAATATCCAAACTTTAATAAACAATTAAGATCTGTTTATTTTGCTGAGTATCTAAAGCATCCCAGAACTCTTTTATTCTTGCAGGAGTGGTTGCTCTTAATGATTTTGAGGATCAGAGTTTGCTCCAAATTTTTGTTTCCCCAACTATGTATACAAGTATTTAACCAGATAATCCTTGATTTTTTAAATGTATTTGTCACTCATTTCACAAGCTGAGGGAACTCTTCCATCTCATCACCAAAGTAATCAAATGGATACACTCAGAGAGTATTAAAGTCTGTTTACTAGGTCCTTGTTACTTGATCTATTCATGATATGTAGTGTAATACTAAAACCATACTCAGTTTTTTATTTGCAACTAAAAGAAAAAGTTTCCTCCATTAACCTTTAATTATTATAAAAATCTGGTAGGGGGTGATACTAACTCATTACATGCTGCAGCTTGGTCATTGGCCCAAATAGTTAAAATACACTAATTTAGATACCCCTATAACGTCATTCTACACTGTTCCCTCACACTGACTGTTTAATTGGGATTTATAATGAGGTGACCAGTTATACAGTGCTGAATAATCTTTTTATAGCGGTGAAAAAGGGTGATGGATGGGTCAAGGTACCAAAGGAGAACCAGGTTGCAATAGACTGTTTATAGAAGACGCCTTGTCATAGCAAAGAAATGCAGGTGGGGGCGGCAAATTGTTCAGAAAAATGCAACTTTTGATAACTGAAAGTAGTAACGGTGTAAAGATGATCCGTTATGGATCAGTTAACCGATCTTGACGTCAGCGGTCCGAGTGCATCAGTACGAGTGCATCGGTACGCAGCGCCCTGGATCGGTAAAAATGCGGCACAATGTCAGAGATCAGTTCACTGAGGCTCTCCTGCTTGTTCTCATAGCCCGTTCCGCCATGCTCTGGCTCATCATCTATAATCTCATGCGACCTGCATTGACCTCTAGGTAGCTGGATGTGTTTCGCCAGTCGTTGCCTAAACGTCTTTCAGGTACAGTTCAGGTACAGTGCACCTCAGGAAAAAGTCATGTGGACTTTATATGAAGAAAGGATGGCATTTAGTCTGTTTTATAAATAAGATCAAATAAACTTAGATTATTATGAAATTATCTTGTTTTCCCTTTTTTTGCTTTTTTTTGTTAAAGCATAAAATTATTTTGATCCTATAATCAGATTGTACCTGATCAAATCAGACCAAATTGAATCGGATCGGACCGAATTGTTCTGTATTTTAATGAATCGTCAGAGAATCAAATTTTACTTTGTGAGTCACGTTTTGAACCGAATCGTCTTGAGAAGGAGAGATTCACACCCCTAACATTATCAGTCAATCTTTTGTTGTATAGCACTTTTCATACAAAACAATGTAGCACAAAGTGCTTTACACACAAACAAAATAATAAGAGAAATACATCCCTCCCCCATCCCTCCCTCCCTAGCCCTTTCCTACCCCATCCCTGTCCCCTTATTCCCACCCCATAATCCAAACACAGTATTGGCAGGTATATCATAAAGCACATTGAGTAGTAAGCACAAAACAAGTTCAAATCAATTTACCAAGTCCATTTTATATCATGAGCAATGGAATTTAGTAAGAGCAGGAACCTGCGCACAGAGGAAACACCATCTTAAAATTCAAAACGAGGAAACACTGGAAGTTAGGTTAGGTCTGGACACAGGCTGTCTGCTCTACCAACTGAGCTAAACCAGTGCCCAATCTTGTAATCTTGTAATAATTGGAATTTTTTAAGTGATGCACTGTACATTTCTTGCAAGCAGTCATTTAAATCGATGTACTGTGTGTTAGTTGTGCAGTCTTTGTAAGCAATTCAGTAGTTATTTTAAAGTAAAACGTGGACTTTTCATACATATGACCATTATTTTAGTTGGCTAAACACAGCCTGTGATCATTTACCAGCGCTGACCACACCACAGCTGGATCAAATGGGTTGCCATCATATGGATAATACATTATCTATATTCACTTTAATTTTATGAATTGGATCTTTGATTGCATTTTTGTCAAAAATTTTCATCATACTGAGTTAATGTTTCATATCAAATTAAGTAGTATGGTTAGTTATTTATTACAATGTGTGACAATTTGCTTGGTCTTTAAGTTGAAAACTGCAGCCCTAGGCCTTTAAGATTTCCAAACATCAAAGGGTTTATGTATTAAAAGTAGTCACTGTGACTCCATGACCACATTGAGCATATCAGCACTAAAAATTTAAACCCACAATTGAGGCTTTTCTCTCTGATTTCTTTGCACTGATTTAATCTGAAACCTATTAGATTATTTAAGTTGATTCATATACTTTGTGGAACATGTGACCTTCCAGCAGGGATATCAGGCCTGTGTTTCTATCAGCACCAGGACAAGACCTACACTAATCTAATACACTATCATTGTGAAACTATTAAATCCATGTGGTTGCATTTAACAACACTCTCAAATTGAATATAAGTGGTATTTTCTCAAGACATAAGTCTATTGAAAGGGAAAACACATTTAAAGAACCACAACTTCTATAAACAGCTATCAGAAGGCAAAATGGTTTGCAGTTTTATGCAAGCTTCTATCAAAAGAAGAGCCAGTGTGCTTTATCCAGGAATCTTTAATCTGATGCCAGTCAGGATATATAAAAGAATGACTTCCTGCTACAAAGAATTTCATTATGAAGCCTGCTGATTTCAAAATAAGGCAATTTGCTCGAAGCACAAATCCTCCCAAAGACTGCATTCACAATTATCACAAATTTCCCGTGTTGCTGTAACATCTGTAACATCCTTTAAATAAAACTTTCAAAGCTTATTGCTCGTCTAGACACACTACAGTAGAAAGTGTATATAATTTACTGACAGATCTCAGTGATAAGGGAAAGGCTGTGAAGGCTGCAGTTGTCTGATTCAAAATAAGAAGCAGTACAAATTGAAGCCTTACATACCACTGAGAACAAGAGATAAATTGTTAAGTCAGGTTTAAGTATATGTGTGGCCCAAAAAACAGATTTTATGTGTACTGTTTTAATGGAACTGACTGTCATATAGGCAGTGTCAAATCAAATACACAAGTGTTTTTAGGAAACCAAGTATCTCAGTACATTTCAGCCTTTCATCTGTGTATAAATTACTTTTAGGTCACATAAAGGCATTTTTGGAAAGGATTTTGAGTACTTACAAATATTCTGGTGTTTCCTACAGCGTTTATAATGAAGGCAACCACCTTAACAAGAGTAAATTCAATTCAATTCAACAACTTTATTAATCCCTCAAGAGGCAATTAGTTCAGAGCAGCTTGTACATAAATGTTTGAAGTTTGGTCATCTTCATTATGGTAGATAGCAATTAAAGATGCACCAATTAGAAAAATCCAGGCTGATGCAGATACCAATGATTAAAATAATAATTTAGCCTATGGCTGATGTTAATGTTTTTCCATTACTACTTTTAGTAACCTAAAACGCCAGATGGATTTCACACAACCATCTGGTAAACCTTCCATAGCCAGCGTTTGGGAAAGGGCAGAGCCTTTGAAAAAACACTTGGAGGATGATTGGATGAACACTCTGTCCGTCACATCTTTACAGGCCAATCAGAGCAACAAAACACATGACGTCGTAGCCCCAAACTGAGGTAAGCCACTACCAACAAGTAAGCGCCATGGAGAGCTACAAAGCGTGAAGCGTGACTGTAGACATGTACATGACTTTTGTCGTTTTTGAAAAGAAAACAACTCAGTGTTTTTCCTTGTTATTCTTTTAACAAAGAAATGTTGTCAAGTTCTGATAAAACTTATGCTTTAGCTAACCTTGCAAAGCAGATGGATACGCCTGTTTCCTTGTTTCTCACTGGCAAATCCATTTTGCAAAGCTCCCGTCTGAACCGTTTGGGCCCGGTTAGAAAGTGACAGGACCAATCATCGACGAGGGGCAGTACTTTCAGGTGCAGCGGAGTTGTGACGTAAACAAGCAGCAACAAGAGGCCGGTGCAAATATGACGAAAGACATTAGCGTGGATGCTGCTAAAGCGCCAGTTTTATCAGGACTTGTTAAATGTTGAAAATGGGAAACTGCTTGGGATTTTTTTTTTCATCTTAGATACATTTTGATTATCCTCCCATGATTCAAATGGATCCAGCAATGACATTTGATGTCATGTGAGTGAAATGTTTTACTGTGCCAGAATGTATTCATTCATATTTTATTGAATTGCCTCTTTTTCAATGAAAGAAAAAGGGAAAACCAGGCTTTAATGAATAAATCAATAAACAAATAAATATGGGTGGATCCAAATTTTTTATTTTTAATGTGAAACTAAGTTTTATATTTGCAATTTCCAATGAGCTCTTGTTGTGATCTTCTTAAAACTAAATGTATGTATAGTGGTTGCTTGCAGCAAGTGTTTATGTCCACTTGCCCAATTCACTGAGGATATGATCCTAAAGAGGGTGCCCACTTTCACATCTAACATGCTCCTTAACCACAAGTCATTCCCCACTCTCTCTTCAATTTCCAACTCTATCAACTTTCTTTACATAAAGGCATGTAAAACAAAAGTAAATCTATAAGAAATACGGTAAAAAGACACTTGGGTACTGATTAGGTTTCTACATTAACCTGGCTTGTAGAAAATGTATTTATCCAAGAAATCAGTCAGCAGTAACAAAGCTCTTTCTTCACTCAGTTAGCCATAATGTATCACACTTCATCTCAAACACTTTGCCAAAAAGGAGGAATTTATATAGTCCAAAACTCAATAATAAGTCAGCTGAAATGGAGAAGTATCTGAGGACATCAAATAAAAGGCATGTGCTTCTCATCTGATATGATCCTGGCAGCAGAGAGGTAATTGTAATATAGTGTATAATTCACGGTTTAGTCAGATTCATGCTCTAAAAGACAACAAAAACACACCAATTCTGTTTGGAAACACTTGCGAAGGTGCAGTAGATATGTACCAAGGGTGAAAATGGACTTTTATGCCAACTTGCCAATGTAAACATTGGATTCTAAAATCTACCAGCCACTCTGTTTTTAATCAGCCCCTTTATTTTACATATAATCAAGGTTTACATTATTAAAGTAGTGATGTTTGTGTTAAAGGGAATGCTCCACTATTGAAAGAAACACTGATATATCATGTGTCTAGCACATTTAACAGAATAAAAGTATATTTCATCCTTAAATACTCAAATTAGTTGTGTGCATGAGACCAGAGAAAGACGTTAAAAGTCTGTGAGTTTTCAGATCTCAAGATGTTGTTGCTTCTAACTGAATCTTTCTTTTGTTTCTCTTTGGTGTTCGAATTTTAAATGTTTGAGTTTTTTAAGATGCTACACCTCATTTTGGGATATAGCTGTTTCAAAAGCACTTCAACAAGATACTGAATGGGCACTGAACCCAGAACTTTTATTAAGAAGAAAGAGTCTGAAAAAAATAATCAATTATCATTAACTGAGCTTTAGAGGCGGTATCAGAAGCAGTAATTTTCAGAGACACTGTCACATTTACAGTATTTACAACAGCTCCTTTGACCACTACTGGCAGCAACAACAGTCATCTTAGACTTAAACCACACCTTTAGCAAAAAGACTGATTCTAATGGAGATGTCTGTCTGCGCTGAGCTTTGCTCATGTCTCACAGAGCCAAAAAATTACAGCACATAGCCACTGACACTTGCTCAGATGGCAGGGCACTTTGGTCAATGAGCATTAGCCTGGCTCTTATCAGAGTAGCAGAAGACACTCTGTATCAGAAGACAAGTAGGTTTTAATACACAAGTTTTCTTCTTCAGCCACAAATAATTCTGTTAATTCAATTTTATCAATTTTATTTGCCCCACAAAAATGACCAGGGTTAGGGTTATGTTAAGCAAATTCACTTGAAATAGCACAAAAAATTGTTAAAAGTCCACATTCGGAGACTAGTGGAGGCACATTTCCAACCATGATGTGCACCAGACCACACACAATCCTTGTTTTACTCTTAAAGCTGAATTCAATTTGATACCGAATCCTTTTTCTTGCATCCAACTCGCATTTTTTCTTTTTTCTGAATTATCCCATTTCAGAGCAAAAGCACCACAGCCAAACTTTGTGTTTTTCGCCAAATGTGTGTGGAGCTAATTCAACTCATCTGTGCATGAATAGATGCACTTCCAGCCGAGGCTCTTGACAGTTGTTGTGTCTGCTAAAAACAGCTGAGCCTTTGTTGGTAGATTAACACTGCTGCCTAAATGCCTTATTTAAACAGTCCTTTGGAAAACGAATCACCAAGGTGCAAAGCAGCTATACATTAATTTGCAACTTGGGCTCTGTGCCAGAGAGGTTTGACAGAGTAACTAAACATTTCACAGTGGATGAGTGCGCTAAATGCATTGTGACAGCCACAGTGGTGTGTTTTGTTTCTTACAGAACACAGTGCACACAGAGGAAAACAGGAACACACAAACACCGTGTATCATGACACATGGGCACGTAGACACCTGTACCACACAGACAAGCACACACCTGTGCAGATAGTCACACACTCCTCTTCTACTTTCCTTTTCTTTGTCTGTGGGGAAATTACATACAAGACAATGAAAAATGTTAGGAGTTCAGAGTAATTTCAGATTAAGCTAATGGAATTTGAGAAAAGATTGTTGCAGATCATCATAGGAAAACACTTCTATTATGGAGACATACTGTATGAGCAGTTACAACTGTCTGGGCCTCGTTGTAGTTTTTCTTTCATTTTATCCTTCTATCTTTTTTATATCTTCTCTGTATACAATTCAGTACATATTGTTGGCTTCATCAATAGTAAAGTTTTGTAGACTATTATTGATAACGCACAGTTTAACCAGATTTATAAAGTACTCTAAAACAATGGCAACTCTATGATTAGATGAATAAAATGCACACTAACAGCAATATTTCATTCTTCATATTTGGTATACCAATATCAAGGTAGGAGAAAAAAAAGTCCTGTGTATGTTTGTGTGTTGTGTTTTCTATGTAATGAATTAACTTATTATTTATTCTTTAACATGCCAACTGCAGTCACATAAGTTTAGTTTCACCTTTTAGCACTGCTTCCCTGTGTACTAGTTTGAGTAGACTCACTGTGGGTTTAATATCAAAAACCTGACGGTCACAATACTCCAAAGGTCACACATTCGGCAGGGTTTCAAGTTTTACATATCTCTGCATTCCTTGTGCAAAATTGATTTTTTTATAACTCAATAAACTTGTTTTGAGGTAACAGGGCCTTTATGGTAATTGAATAACTAAACAGGATGCTTCAGTGCTGCTACAACAATCTCCACCCAGCCAGGGGCAAGAGTCTCATTTTGATTGGCAGGGAGGGTACTCCCTATCTATTAGAGCATTCAAGGAAACAGGAAAATGGAAAGTTTCTGACCTACAAGCAGAAGGTATCAACACAGAAGGGACAGTGTTGTAAAGAAGAGGAATACAGGAAGCTGAAATTTGCACTTCTGGCTCCCATGACCTTGAACTCCTCTCAGGTCAGAGACTTCTCACGTCCCAGCTGTAGTGAAAAACTGAGGAATGAGAGCACATGTGGGTATTTTCAGGTATAGGTTTATGATCATATTTAATGTCTGTGCAAAGTCAGAGGGATGTGAGCAAGTTTTTTGTTGTCCAGAGTTGGGCAGTAACAAATTACTAATACATCTGCTAATAGTACTACTACTGAGGCAGAGCTTTCAGAAGACTTACTTGTATAGTCTCATTCATTTTTCATTTCATTTTTCTGATACTTCTTTCAAACCTGTATTTTTAAACATATACAGTACATATGTTTTTAAAAACTATTATCTATTTTTGGACTTTTATGCCTTTATTGGAGAGATAGGGCTGGAGATATATAATAAGAAACTGGGAGGATAGAGCCGATAATGGAGACGAGCCACTGGCCAGATTTGAACCCAGGTCAGCAGCTTTGAGGACAACAGCCTTTTGTACACGAGACCTACGAACATAACCTCTAGACTGTCGGCAGGCTTGAATGTTATTTTTACTACTCACTATTTTCAAACAAGCTCCTTATTTAAGCTTTAATTCATTTTAGGGTTACTCTTTACGTTTTATTTTAAACCATTACATGCCACCTTTACCCAAATCATATCAGAGTAAATTTAATGGTAAGTAATTATTTTAATGAGTTATTTACTTGTCTAGTTTTACTTTTGTAACACTACTTTGTTTCAGTCATCTCCTCAATATGATGAAAGCTTATATTGTCTGATACAGAAACAGCCTGCAAAGTGTCCTTAAGCCTGCAGCATTTTTAATATTTGTTTATACTTTTACTTCAGAAGAGAAGATGATGCTGCATTTTCACTATTATATAGTTTTTTTGGTTCTTTAAATCCAAATATATGTATTTTGAGTAAAATTGTTTTTGCTTTTGCTACCTTTTTAAAAAGATATATCTAAACACCAAGGCCTACTTGGCCTACAACAGCAATGGTACACCACCTCAAAAATACTCTTGTGACTGACTTGAGGAAAATCCCTGTGGCCAGGTTCAAAAGTGTTGTGAAAAGCCTTAAAAAGTAACGAACATATCACATATATTTGAGATGTGCTCACTCATTCAGCAAAATGGCTAAATTCAGCACCCTCAGTATTTGGCACCAAAATTACTAGCTGATATGACTAATTTGATTTAAAACATTTTCAAATTCATAAATTTAGGCCTGTAATCCCCGTCAAGTGCTCTGTCTGATGTTTAACATCAACTAGGGATGGGTACCGAATTCGGTACTTTCATAGGCACCGACCGAATTCCGTTGGTACTACCGAGTACCGATTCACTTAAAATCAAACAGTACCAGGTTTCGGTACCTAAACGTATCCATGTGACTGCAAGAGAGTGGAAGAGTAGTCAACTTTCCATGCCAGACGCGAACGCAGCATTGCACACACGTGAGTAATGACGTCGGTAGCAGCTTACTGAATCAAAAAAACAAAGATGGCTGATTGGAAGCGGTGAAAGGTGGTGCCCAACTTTTCAAAATACGATGCAGGTTACGCTGTAATATTTGTGACATTAAGTTCAAGATTCACGGCAAAAACTCAGAACGGCTCCCGCTGTGTCCTGCTGCAGTTTTGGTGGAAAAAGAACTGCATGAGGAAAGAAGATGTGCAGTACACGTAGTTCATGGTAGAGGAAGTAGTTTGTTTTCTTTCATTTGTAATACTTTATTGGTAAAATTAGGTAGTTACTGTAGTTTAGGTTTTCTATGCTGGAGAAATTTTTTTAAAACACTTTTTTTAAACACTGATATTTGATAGTGTTTTGATATTGAAAATGTAGAAGTTTTGAGGTTATGTAACATTTATTATTGCATATTACTCGCACTCAAAAGTACCAAAAATGGGTACTGTTGTGTACTGGTATCTGTTCACAGGTACTGGAAATCGGTACCGTACCGGTTAAAATGTGAAAGGTACCCATCCCTAACATCAACACCTGCCACCAGCAGCCATGGTGACTCTTGTCAATAGCCAATGCAATGCTGCCTTCATGCTCTGCTACCTGAATGTAAATGAATAAGTTGGCGGATAGCATCAATAGCAGTTTAGCAGTATTTTGTTTTAGAAAATGAAGATAAAGTTGAATGTACGCTAAGCAAACTTATACTAATGCATAACCACACAGCCAAAGCAAACTTTGACCACACTGAACCTCAGCAAGTTCATCTGCAAGAAGGATTAGAGGCCAGCAGTGATAGCACTGCCAATGTTAGCTATACTCAACGAACCAATTTCACATTTTTTACCACTGACGCTGTGATCCTGTGTTAAATATAAACTGCTAATTAGCTGTTTTTTAACCTAAGACAAGTTGATTAAATGCAGTGAAAATTTAAATATAACCAGGTTTAAGATTAGACACCTCGTAGTTACAACATTTTGGCGGACATACAGCACAGATATTAGTCGCTAGCTACCTAAGTAGAATGTATATCTGCAAAGTTCAGATTCAAATTTAGTTAGACAAAGACATCTGGGTCTCTTATGCAGATGAACCAGTAATTCATCGGGATACTAAATCCAGTTTTTAATTTGTGCTTTCTCTTCTAGTAATTCCATGTAACTAGGAACATTTGATCACATTTAGCTTTTAATGTGGCTTCAAGAGAAACAAAACTGCAGTGTTTTTTTCATACAACCTTAAGGCCAAGTTGCAACTTTGTGATTTATTAACAGTCTTTTCAAACTGATCTCATTCATCCACAGTTTTCTTGTGTGCAGTTTTCAAGACAGATTTCTTCATGTGAGAAGACACACCCCACACAAACAAGGCCTGATTAACATATTAAGTGGGCTCAACATTTGCAATAACACTGCTAATCTATGCAAACTTTCTTTAGCCTTGTCTCATTGTTGAATGCCTGACCGGCCGTGCTAAGGCGTATGGTAAAATATACTCTGTAATAATCAGACAAAGGCTGACTTCTCTTCCGGCCCAACAAAGAATTCCAAGTTTCTTCATCCTGCCCAGCTGCCTAGAATAGACAACACAGCTTCTTTTGTCAGGGTGAGTCAATCCGTGTGGGTGTGAATGCATTAGCCCCTCACAACAGAATTATGCCCTTGGACGCCCCCGCTTTGCTTTCAAATATTCTGTGATAGGTTCCCGCGGTCATGTTTAGATCACTTCCGGCCAACAATTTGCCATAGATGAATGGTGACCATTGAGATGCTGGATAATTATACTAGGACCTGTGAGTTGGGGAACACATAACCCTCAGAGGGCAGCATGACAAACATGTTTTTGGGGCCTGGTGACAAAGAGCATGTCTTGATGTGACTGTGCATCCCTGAATTGAGTCATGCAGTGGGGTTATCGCTGTTGTGCGTGGGCTGTCAGTCTGTCTGTTTGTCCATCACTGCACTTTACTTTTCACTGTCTGACTAATGGATTTATGAGTGTGTGCCTGTGCGTGAGCGTGTGTATGTATGTGTGGGGGTTATATCTTGCATGCATATGGTCATGTGTGGCTGTACAGAGCATTCTTGTGTCTGGTGTTTGTTTGTGTGTCACTGCAGCCCGGGGAAAGGAATGGACTACAGCAGCAGACAAGCTCTCACACAGAAGCAGACCTCTCTGAAATCATCCTTTCCAACAGTGAGCAGACCACTGGTCATTATCACACACATGCAGCATCTGTGCAAATGTGAGTTCTCATGAAGGTCCATTGGGTACTGGACACAATTAATCTGTTCAGAACAGCCAGCAGGACCTAATGATCTGTTCTTTTGAGCAGCTCAGCCCAGAATCTTTTAGGGTTATGGTCATTCAATCATTTTTCAGTGGACTATTTAGTTTGATAAACGATTCGGTACGGGCCTCTCAGTACGGTACAGACGTGTACCGAACGGATACATGTTGAACAAAGCTCATACACAGACGGAAAACCAGAGAACAACTCACTGTCACGCTGTCCTGGCAACAACACAACCACAGCAACAGCCTAAATATTCCCAGATAAAAGTGTCCTGTTTAGGAACACTTTGTTTCCCGGTAAAATACAACAGTGGACAAAGACAACAACAGTAGCGCTGACATTATTCAGCAGGTGTGTTGCTGTCAGCACGTCGTCCAGCAGATCAAAGCATTTGAAAAGGCACCACTTTAATAAGAACGTCACTGTAATGAGGAAGAACAACAACAGGTCTCACCAGCTGATTATGAATTTCCTTTGATTCGAGATATTTTAATTCTAACGATGGCGCTCTGGTTTTGTGAATTAAATTAATTCTAACGGTACCTTCAACGTCAGCCTCGGAGGATGGGGGGGGACTCCATCATGTCTGCAGCTGCGTCATAGGTAAAGTTAGCCTTAGATCCACACGGCTATAAGCTCTTTATCCGCCAAGATGGGCTGTGAAAAGTTCTCCCAAACTTTGTAGTAGGTCCCATTGGTTAAAAAAGTAATCTAGTGCCGAAGTCCGTGTTGAAATCAGCAGGATAGACACTAACTAGCATAATTAACAAGCTGATTTACGGTTGTATGATGATGTGTTCAAGTTTTTAGTAGGAAATTTTAACGTATAAAGAATGGGTATAAATATGTATGTGTGTATATATATATATATATATATATATATATATATATATATATATATATATATATATATATCAATTAAAAAACCTAGTTATTCAAAAATGTCTTTATTTATTAATAGTTTTGGTCATTTAAGCTCTTTTGGAAGGAGGTTGCAGCATTATTAATAATTTCAATGCAATTTATTCAGCCTATTTCTTTCAATATAATTGAATTTTTAAAAAAAATGTTATTAATTCGCTTTAATTACTGTACCGAAAACGTTCCAAACCATGACTTCAAAGCCGAGGTACGTACCAAGCCTAAATTTTTCTGTATTGTTACACCCCTATTGCATTATGCTCATCTTTCAGTTAAAAAATATACTTACCATCTCTATTGAACAGCTTTGGGTCATACTGTTCCAACACTACTTTAAAACAGAACTGAGTATTGGCCACTCAGTAAACTAAAAGATTCCTAACCTTGTAACAATCTGAGCCAATATTAGCAACAGCTCTACCTGCAGGCTCTCGGTCAAAGAACTCTTTGTTTTTACTTGTATATCACATGTAAAATGGGAAAGACTGATTGCTGATACTTGCATAGTTTCATCTACTAATGCAGTTGCTGCATCTCCTTGCGGCGAGAAATTAGATCTGGCCAAAATAAAGCAGATGTGTAGACATCAATGTGCACTGAATGCCTGAGCTTCTTGGAGATCATCAGTCTGTCAACAGTTGGCTAGAGTTTGCACTGCCCTTCATTTACCTATAGGAAAATTAGTTGAATTGGAACAGATGATCAGGTGAAGGATCTGATTTTATTCTCCACCTATGTGTAACTGTGCTGTGCTCTCTCTCATTAACCCCCCACTGCACTACTTCACTGCGTACTTGCAGAGTGTAGTGACAGCGCCACTTTTTCATAACTTTTCACCCTCATTATGTCAAAAACATTCATTAAAAGAAAACAGTGATATAATGTTTGTTAAATAACTGCCTGGAGTGTAGTGTTTCTTAAAATACTTCTTTATTCAAGAAATGTGAACAGCATTACTGGGCAGAATGTCTTGTGATTCTTGCAGTGAGCCTGCACTGAGAGAAGTTGCTTTGAAGTTATTATAAAAAAATAGAAAAAAATTATAGGGTAAATAACAAAGGCTGTGTCCAAAACCACACACTCACTCCCTACCTACTTTTATAGTGAGCAGCATATAGCGGACTCATATGCAAAACACAAAAACGATTTCAGACACTACTCCGGCTCTGAAAAATGACGTCATGTCCATTATACATTTGAAACTTTGTGTTTTTTGGTGGCAAAATAGTCATAAATATTTCTGTGTTGTCACTTATGTTTGCATATAGATCAAGGTTTCATGTCTTGAAATCGTCATGGGGTGGGTGTAAGTTTTTGTTTTGTTTGGAATCCTTAATACTTCCTTATAAATTATATACTTTGGTAAAAAAAAAAAAAAAAAAGAAAGAAAAAAGCCTAAAAGATGTACTGATCTGTGCTCCTGTGCTCATCTCGATCGTCTCTCATGTTTGAAAGCAGAACTGTGATGCATGATAGTAAATATTACTGGGCTAGCGACGATCGATTGTTCACTACTTTTCACAATGCATTGTGAGATAGAATGAATGCACTATAAAGACTATAACAATGCTCACTCAGAATTCGGACATAATTACAAAATGACATATTCACTATATAGGGAATATGGAGTGATTTCGGACACAGCCATAGTTTTGCTGCTACATCTGGTAGGACACTGAATCTCCTCTAGCCCAACTAGCCCTGGAGCCTAGGGGAGGATCCTAGCCCTACCTGGTCAGAGGCCATGGGCCTCATTCAGCTGGTCTCTGTCTAAGGCAGAGTATTTAACTTCAACAAGCAAAACATCTTTTTAGTTCGCAATTGCTACTTTTTAATTTACCGTAAGAAAGTTCTCCTGTCTACTAAGAATGGGCAATTAATCGAAAATTAGATTCAATTGCAATATGGCCTGCTGCAATTTTCAAATCGCAGAAGGTGTAATATTTCTTTAACCTGAAATGCATGTAAACTGGAGGTGAATTGTTGTACTGTTATTCTCATATTTAATAAAAAAAAATTATAAAAATAAAGAAAGTAGGATTATTTGTAGACCATTCTAAAAAGAGGCTCTTGAATGATTGTATAATTATGTAATACATAACATCTCTGCTGCAAGAAAAAAGTTTTAAACAAGTATTTTGACAGCTTTATCACTTTTTGCATACTTTTCTGTGACAACAGTTAAATTCCAGTCTCTAATGAGGCTGCAAAGGATTTTCTTACTCCAGGAACTCACCAGCTAATATTTTTTTAACTGATTGGAATTGTTAAGTCCCCTTAATTTGAAATTAAGGTCTAAAATTGTAATCAAAACATCATGATACCTACTCTTTCCAACCAACAGTCCAGAACCACTCTGCTGACCATTTACAAGTTTGATTTTGTAATAATTAAGTCCTGTGTACTGTTCTTTAAAATGTCAAGACAAAAACGTAGCTATATCAACAATTATTTATCTATATTTGCTTTAGCTTCTATCCTAATGGAACTAAATTGAATTCTGGGAAGCCATCATTAGGCAATGATGAAAACTGAATTTGAATACCACCCCCACCCCAGTTCTCTCTAACACACCCATAAAGACACACATTTCCCATGCATAGGTTGCACACGCACAGCTTGGCCCATTAGCAGTGACATGTGACGTTTCGATGTGGCAAATGAAGCTCAACAATTGATGTCAGAGCCTTACAAATTAAACAAATGGGGGACCGCCATGGTGTATTAGGCACCCCAAACCCCCTGATGAACACAGGCGAGGCACACGCCAGCAGCACAACATTGTCTTGCTCCCCTCTCCTCCCCTAAACAAGGCTCTGAGAATAGGGGAAACTCTGACAAACACAAACACACTACAGTGAGTCAATGAGCAAAATTAAACTAACTGTGTATTGATTGCCAATTGAGTCCTTTGACAAGCAAATAAACAGCACTGATTTTGGGGATCAATAAAATTGATATGTCATTCTGTCTTTGATGCAGCATCTTGCTGTGGTGTATGTAACAGATTGTGAAAGCAGAGTAGGTCAAAGAATGGATGTCAATGACTGAGTATTGCTAGCAGGTAAAGTGCTCATCAATTGTGCATGTTTTATACAGACATCACTATATCATGCTTGATATTATCAGGAAACTCAATTATTTTTGGACTTTTTCACTACACTAACACTAATAAACTTCAGCATGTTTCCTCTTTTGAATAGGGAATCAGTCCAGTAACAACTAAACCTGACAAAAACCTGCTGATCAACCAGAACAACCATTGGTTATCTCAGAAATGCCCCAAATTTGAAATTGAATAAATTCTACAAGCAACACATTAGGTATGTGGATCATGCAACTTTATTTTCTAGGGATGCACGATAGTGGATTTTTGCCGATATCCGATATGCCGATATTTTAAAACTCATTTTGGCCGATACCAATACCGATATTTAATGACATTTTTTCCACGGTAAAAAACACCACTTCCATCCTGTACAACATTTTTTTTAAATATTGGTAGTCTTTTTTTTTAGAAACTGACAAAAAGTTGTTTTTTTTTATCAGAAATGAAAGATGTATTTTATTTATTTATGTATTTTTTCAAATACAGCGATATACTAATGAAAATGTTACAGTAATGACTTTGGGTTACATGTGCTTTACATGCTACATGTATTTTTAACAGTACATCCAAAGTCATCTGCATCTTTGAGGGCAATAAACAGCAGCAAAATAACCTGCCTACACTGACCTCCACAGTGCAAAAAAGAAATAGTGTATGAATTTAGATTGATTCTCCTTATTACTCAGCCAGTTTGCAGGATGGCTCCCTAAGATACGCCTGACAAAGTCCTTAAAATAACAACAACAACAACAAAAAGATTCTTAAATGCAAAAATCTAGCTTTAGTTCAGAGCTTGAATATACTTTTAAAATTTTGAGACTCAAGATGAACAACAGAAATAAAACTTCAACTGAAGTAGTTCTCCTGATTCTGCTTTTAACAGCACAAACTAACAAAGCAACCAACCTTAATGAGCATTTCACTGTAAACAGCTCTGTAACAACCCAGTGATACCCACATCTCCAATGCTGGAGACAGGACACCACACACAGCCAGCTGCAGTGTGTGCCACACAGGGAGACTTGGCACACAGAAGTCCGTGATTGCTTTTGCCATGTTTCGCGCACTGTCACATAGCACAACATGCGCGTTCTTTTGCTCTATTTTCCAGATCCGAAACATGTTTTCAAAAGTGAGAACCAGAGCACTCCTGTGAGTGCAAGACAGGTTTTTTTTTTTTTTTTAAAGGTTTATTTTGGGCACTTTTGTGCCTTTACTTGATAGAGGGAGGATAGTGATAGAGTCGGAAGTAGGGACGAGGGTGGGGGGAGAGACATATGGTGGGGGGCCTCAGGCCGGATTTGAACCCAGGCCGTCCATGTACATGGGGCGCGACTTGACCACTTCGCCACCTACGCCCCACAGGCTTTTTAAGAGTGAATCCTCAACCATCCACTGAGGCAGTGAGGCTCAACATGCTAACAGAACAAACACTTAATGTCCATATATCCATGGTGAAGCTAATATGTTTAGTTTAAACGAGGCGCTTCTCTACGTGACTGGAAACAAAGTTTTGCAGTTCAGGTAAGGTTATAAGTGCCTGCTACGTATAACGTAGTGGGGCTTTAAATGCATCATTAGCCCATGGAAGCCCGTAGATTCTACCATGCTGAAAGGCTGATTTTTAGGAGCGATAAATTCAATGATTTTCCTGTTCAGCTCCTTACTTTTGAATAGTTGCTGCTGTATTTTTTAAGCTTTGTCGAATGACTTAAGCAGAGATGCAAAATTAAACTGGTGGTGTTAAAGGCGTGTTTTGAGCTCCTCCTAGCATCACATGTACTTTACAAGCGATGCAAACAGCTACTTTGCTGTCTTGTTTCCACACCTCAGAATTCTTCCACAGACAAGTTGAATTTGTTGCTGTTGGTGCACATCCAGCGTCATCGCGTGTGCTTAATTATGATGTCACATTATCGGCCGCACAGATCGGCGTACATTTCATTATCGGCCGATACCAGTAATTAACTTTTTAAGCTATTATTGACAGAACTGCATATAAGGGTGCAATTATTTTTGGATTAAGTGGTAATTAAAAGGTTTACAAAATACCTGAAGAAAAGCATTCAAGTGTACAATAGTGGCACTGCTAAACTTTATTTTCAAAACAGGAAAAAACTATTTTAAAAAGATATTTTGAAAGCATTACTGTAAAAATGTTTTTCTATTATTTTTTGTGCTACTTAGCTAATATTTATGTTTTGAGTTTAAAAAATACACAATTAAAACTATCATTATTTTCTGCATTTTCCTTGATAACTAGACAGGTAGACTGATTATAGCATTAATGTATTATATCATTATCACAAATTGCAATATTGTCCAGTTTAATTGCAGTTGCACATTATTACTAAATCATGCAAATCCTACCTGAAGCTTTATAGTTTGGGTTTTCTTGCAGGCTGTTGTATGTAACAAGGCGTGTGTGAGAAAAAGTTGTATTATGGGTGGTGCACAGTTGGTATTTTTTAAACCTTTATTTAATTTTTTTCAATTAAATCATTGCTTGTCTGATATTTTTGAGTCTTTTCTTAACTTTTTCTTTGGGGCTTACTTGACACTGAGTATGCATGTGTATTTTTTCCCTCATATATGTGCAGGTAAGTGTGTGTGTATGTGAGCATTTGTTAATCCATATGCAAACACACTGTCCTATTGACATACCTTCTGAGGGGTGAAATGTCCAGGGAGCAGAGGAGAGGAGCAGGGATGAGTCACGATTGGGATCTCTACGATTCACAGCACCTGCACACACTACATGCCAGACACAATCACATCAAATCAAATTCAATACACACACATACACACAAAAACAAAACAGAAAAGGGTTAGCCATGTTAGAGGTGCAACAAGAGCTACAATAAGACCCCCTGGACACACCAGGAATAGATATAAGACACAACACACACCTGTACAGGACACAAAGTGGTTACTGAAACAAATAGCCACACAATACATGAAAATCTTTGCCCCTCCGCACAATCACACATGTACACAGGTGTGGCAGGTCCATTTTGTTTTCACTAACCCCCATAGCCCTTCGCACAATTCAGAGCAAATAGAACTGGTGTTACAGGGCAGATATAGGTGTACAATTTCTTGTTTGGCTTTGTGAAAACATGCTGTAATGGCAGTGAGAAATTGTGTTGGGAATAAATGCATCATCTCTGTTTGGGAGGGATGCCTCATCATAAGCCATCAGCCTGTGTACGTGTTTGTGAGTGAGCCTGTGTGTGTGCAGAGAGGAGGAGAGGAGAGAGATGGAATATCTAAAAGGGGTTAAGTGCCAGGGTTACCCATCCAAGGAGCATTAAATGAAGGCTCTCACTTTGATGGACACCGGCACCGGGATCCCTGATGTCCCAAAATATTAGGTTTCTCTTCTAATAATGTTGGAAATATTGCCTACTGTCATGATTAATCTGGCTGGCTGCTGGGCCTGATTGCAGGTGACGCGGTCACAGCACAGTGCCTGTGTTAGTTTCCACACACCGTCAGCTTCGCTCCACACAGAGCCGCAGCCAGGAGCAGGGCTGATAGCAGCCATCGCAGCTGCCGTTAATGCAATGTGACAGCAGAGAAGGAAACCTTTATTTTAATTCAAACAACAAAAGCCAAACAGCCAAAGTTATCTGCGTGCCAAACATTTTCCCTCCAACAAGATCAGTTTCTTCTTATTTTCTCCTCCAGCCAAATGATTGTCTCTTTCCTTAACTGATGGTTCACAAAGTTTTAATACACCATGTCTAATTCAATCCAAGTAATTTGACTGGACAAGAGATATGCCATGAGTACTGAAACACATTTACACCAGCACTGGAACTTTGATTACAAGTAACCTTTCGCCCTGCCAGAGCTGTTCTGAATCCAGTAAATCAACATATCATTAAAACTATTATAGCAAAAAGTCCTTATCTACATTGTGTTGATCCACGTACTGCAAAGAAATACCAACTATGAATCATGGACAAATACAGAAGCAATATGTGTAAAGGAAATGTTTGTTGTTTCGTGATAACCCAGTAAGTTACAGAGGTAGTAGCGTTTGTGCTACAAAGTTTAAATCCACATATGTTGCCTACAGATGTATGCTACCTCAGGTTGTCTTTTGAAACTTAAAAACCAAAGAAACTGCAGGTTTTCAGCCACATTTATAATTTTTTATAACACATTTATCACCCACATAGTAGCTTCTCATGGTTTACAGCTCAAAAAACTCCTCATGTTTCTCACACTGACGTCCTGAAAACCCCTTATTTTAACCTCCGTCTGAAACACTTCGTTTTCGCTGCTGTCTGTTTAACACCCCCCCCCCCGCGGACCTGCTTTCCTCCAGTTGGCCGATTTTCCGGAGGCTGGCCGGCGGCAGGACTCAATGTTTTGTGCCTGCCCCCTCCGATGTGGCTATGTTGCTATGCTTGTACTTGTAAACTCTGAATGAACCGGTCCGACTGAGTAAAATATGGCGAATTTTAATTTACGTCCATACCGAAACAGGCAGTTAACAGGGTAAATAACTTAGTAAAAACTATACCATCCTTTAATATCCCTACAACTCTCAGTATATTCATAGACAATTTTAACAGTAGTATATTATAAACTTTCAGCTTTAAAATGACTAAACGCTGTAAATTCAACAGCCAAACCCTATCCCTACTAACGGCAAACTCTATCAGAGTGCTAAAGAAGGCCATAATTAATTTCAAGGTGCAATATTTCCAACAGTATATCATGATTTTGTACCTGGTATTTTAGGCAGGCTTTCAGTTACAAATACTGGATACAAAATAGGAGTGACTAACAGTATTTCTGGGCTGGGAGCATAACTGACAAAGCATGTTGCTAATACCTTGCCAACATGAATTTCAGTACATGAAGCATGAATAGCATTCTTGCTCGCTCGATTAAAATACATCCCCAAACTTAGCAAAACTCGATAAAGACACAAAAAGTCACTAAATAGATAATTTCATAGCTGCGGTTAACAAAATAGCCACAAACCTTATAAGGTTGTCAACCAGTCGCTTCTTATTCATAAAGTATGCATTTTTCCGTGACTTTCCTGCCGTTGAACGTTCCTTTTTTCTTCCAACGGTCAAAGCCCCTTCAAAATAAAAGCACCGTCTGTGACAATGCAATATTATCAAGTTTTTTAATCGATACCATTTCAGAAAATCGACAAAGACACTGAAAGTCTCTAAATTGATAATTTACAGTTATTGTAATCAGTATACTCTCAAGCCTTGTAAAGTTGTCATCCAGGCGCTTCGTAAACATGAAATACGCCTACCCCGTTTTACAAGTCATTTCTGCCATTGTGCATGCCTCCTATCCTCCAAAGGCAAATAAACTTTCAAAATAAAGGATTGTCTGTTACAATGCAATATTCACAAACTTTTTTAATATATATAATTAATTGCTTTTTGATACCACATAATTTTTAACCGTACAATCTTTTTTTAAACAGTCAGTTTTAAAAAAAATACCAAATATCTCTTCCCTACTGTACAATAAGTTCTCAGTGAGTGATCCATAAACACAATTTTGTCCTTTTAATTGACCACCATGACTCAACTGTATAAGATAATACACAGAAAGATAACAATATTATGGAACAGTATTTTTCTCTAAAAAAAAGAAGAAGCTTAAAAAAATCAGACCTTTATAATTTTCCTAACTCGTTTCTGCTTATGCATTTGTGTGATTTAGAGTGGAAAAGGGGGTGTCTGCAATTTTTCGGTTGTAAAAACAATTACATAATATTAAGAATTCTATTGTTGTTACCGTGGTTTCGAAACAGGTAGACTATTGATATTATTTGATTTTTACTATTAAATTTTTGCACACAATTTAAGCAAACACATTCAAAAGAAACACAGAAAACAGTATCATTCACAAAAGCCTTAATCTTTTTTTAAATTTACCTCCTCTGTCTACATTGTGCGTCCGTTCTTGCTTGAACAGTATCTGGCAAGGGAGGAGAGAAGGACAGAAAAGAAGTGGAGGTATTTGCAGATGTGGAGGAAGGCACGAAAACATTTGTCATATCAAAGGCTCGAATTATTGCACAAAGTAGGGTCAGTTTCACATGCCACTTAGAGGTCCCATTGTACTGATGCTGAACAAGACCCCCTTTATGTGACAAGCTTGAAAAACAACGTTGGCCCTCCTCATAATCAAATCTGTAGATCCCAACAGGCCAACAGGCCCTGCCACTTGGAATTCTTTGCATTGGCCATGGTCAGGACGTGCCGTTTGGCCCCAACAATGGCAACATTGATTTTAGCGCCATGAGAATTTTGGTTGAGCTGTAAAAACTGGGACCGGGGGGGAAACACCGATCTTTGCCTTTCCCAGGAGGGTGTGTGCAGAGCTGCAGGGGGAAGGTGAGTCACTCGGTGGCTCCGGGGCTCTGACCCTCTGGACCCCTCGCCTAATTTAATCAGTCCAAGCATCATTAGCCTACCATTATGAGACATTATCTCCCAGGCTGAGCAGGACAGTTATTCCATGCAAGCATTGAAAGAAAATAGCAACACACACACTTCCTGTCTCCATTTTACTTCCTTTTGCACGTCTGTGTGCCACAATTGAAGGCTGATTGTCTTGCCACAATTGGGCCTTGTTTACATGTATCATTTTGAGAGATTGCCACTCAGTATTTTGGGGAACTGATGGTACATTGATGTCTTGTTGCTATGGGGCCGGGGCTAAGGCCATGGCATTAAGGCATGACCTTCCTGTTCAATGCATAGTAACTTACTCAGTTGATACAAATTACCCTGCTTTTCGATCTACCAATTTAGCCACCGCTAACTGAGCAGGGGTCAAACCAAGCCCTTTCATGTGGGGCGTCTTTTGAAGTGGCTACAGAGCTACTGTGAGACTTTAGCACACAGCGTCTTGATGCAGGGGGAGGGAATGCGAAGGGAGCAGAGGCAGAGACAATGGGCTCCCCTTAGAAAAGCCTCTAAATCTTGGCGGTTAACTTCAAAAGAGCCCCTGGTGTCAAAGCCAGTGTTGTGGCTGGAGCTGGACACGCTGTTTTCCCCGGATATAAATGTTTTATTAGAGGGCACACCTCCTCAGGCCCTTGCTGTCACTGTCAGAGGTGGGAGGAGGAACAAGGGGACACTGTGTGCCCCTGGGAGCGACATCAAACATAACGGTCTTTGCATGCATGGACAGAGACAACAAAAAGTTATTCATCTGAGTGTATCACATGTTGACTTTTTATTTTACAGCTTTACATAGGGCGACCATAATGTATTTTAAAGCCTCTAAATCAGAATTTAATTTCTATGCAAACCCATATGCAGGAGCTCGTTATATGTGAACAATTGGGTTTTTCATCAGTTCACCTTTAAGACCATGAAATGTTCAAAAACAAGTTGTTATGGATTTAATAGAAATAAGGGAGCAATTAAAGATAAAATGTTTTATCAAACAAGGTGCAGATGACCTTTTACATCTTCACTGAGCTGCCTGGACAATAACGCATGCAAATACTGTGATTACAGAATATTAGTGCACTGCTTTGGATCTTAATTGCAATGGGAGTAAAGATAACAACTATGCGTTTGACTCTTCAGAGGTATTGTTATGTTTTATTTGTTGTTGTTTTTTTTTTTTTCAATTTCATGCAATAGCTTTTCTGTTGCTTGTCCATTAACTAGAACACCAAATACTGATATGCACTATATAAGTATTGTAGCAATGAACCTTAAGGTGTCAAAAATCTGACTTAAGGGGCCCTGGTTCAGCTCAGTTGGTAGAGAGGGTGCCCATATTCAGAGGCTTAAGTCCTCAGCTAACTGGTTGCAGAACCAAATCAAGATCCTGGCATTGCTTGGCGCTCTTCCTCCATTTTTTTCTCTCGATATTACCCGTTACCATTTGACTGTCCAATCAAAATTAAAACAGACTAAATAATCTGAAAAAAAATCTAAGGTTTGTCTTCTTTTTGATTTCTAAGTCAAGTTGGGGCATAATTTTTGACTAAAAGACATACCGAGTTGTTGAATTAACAAATTTGTTGCACTATAAATGAGATAAGAAAGCAAAACTTACAATAGGCAACATATTCTACAATTATTTATTTTATACAAGACATTTTTCAAATTTTGTTTTATAGGAAATTAATCAAGTTTTAATCAAATTTGTAGAGCAGGTATACTATTTGTTATATTAGCAGATACTATAGGTAATACATACTGTGATGGCACAGGCAGACAAAGTAAAATAACCACAGCAATATAAAGAAATGCTTAAGCAAAGTTTGTTAAATCATCTAAACTAAAATAAAGCTTCTACTCCACAAATACAAGTGTTAATAAGATTTGTAAAAGGGGTTTTCCAGACTTAATTCAAGGCTCTAGGCTGTAATAAAGATGATGTTCACACAGATGATTTGGGTATGTCATGTGCGGCATCACATTGCCAGACAAATATCACAATTTGCCAGAAGTATACATAATTCATCACCAATCAGTCTTGCCTTTCTGTGCAGGCTCCTGTGTTATCCCACTGAAGATAGATGTGGGAGCAGAGCCCTTTGAGATCCAGATGGTACATTCCCAACAATAAGGTTTGGGCTTCCTTTGGAAAATGATCCTCTTCCTGTGTGCGACACTCATGTATCATCGTCAGACGGTAATGAGATGATGCTACCGAATGAAAATCTAAAAAAAAAAAACACATTTTCTTTCTGCCCCCAGTATTTCTTAATCTAGTTTCAAATTATAAGTAAATGTTTTGTCTTTTATTGCCTCTGAATCATGCGACAAACCACATGCACATTAATGTAATTTTTTCCTAATATATCTGGCGTTGTGATGAACACTGTGTCAAAGCAGCTCACTCTTTTTTTCATGATTGTGTTGCTTACTTATGAGCTTGTTTCCAGGAAAAGCCTCAGCCCAGAACATCTTTGTAAACCATGTGCCATTTATCAAAACATTAATTTCACCGCACAAACATAATGAGCAGAGAGAAGAATGTGGAGCTTTTGAAGATGATTTCTACTCACTTTAATCCCATTAGATTCTAGTTTTCTGTCTTTTTGATGTATTGTTTGTTGACCCCGCTGTCCTTTTGCAGAAGCTTTGATAATGTCAATCAAAACCTGACTTGGCCTCTTTCTTTGCATCTGCTGTTACTTTAATCAAATTATATCACATGATGATAAAGCTATTTCAAAATTCTCACTACGTCTGCTTCTGTCAGCTACAGTGAAATATGGTGGCTGTTCTCTGTGAAGGACTATTTGGAAATTTCAAGTCTTGCTCGCTTTCCAGAAGGCCTTTTGTGACCCCCATTATGCATTCTAGACTTAACGTCAAAGAGCCAGGAAGAGATTTAATTTGTTGACGATTGCCACCGATCTCCTTTTAAACGGCTTTTAATTGATAACGGCAAGGGAGAGCGGTGAACTTTAAATAGACATTCTAATTATCGGCTTTAAGAAGCAGGGGCTTTTTGGGAAATGTTATGGCATTTGGAATGGGATTAATGGGCGAGCGAGGTGCTGGCCACCCCGCAGCTAAATGACATTAAAGAGGGAGATGAGTGGTGCTGCTGAAGGGAGCAAACCCACTAGTCACAGGAGCCAGGGCGCCCACTGCCTTGGGCATACACACCGTGGGGTAACGTGCGGGGGAAAGAGGAGGGGAGGGGGGCATTACATTATCCAGCCTTTACAGATACACTCTGATACAGTAAGGCCATACTTCACTCATGCAGTACTCCTAGAGTGATGGGTAAAAAACTTTAATGAATACTTTGACTTGAAAAGTATAACAAATTTAAATGCTAGCATGTTATCAGGAAACTACTTTAAACATAGCTGTGCCAGCTAGAAGTTACTCTATTGGAGAGCAAAGTTAGCTGATGCAGAAATCAGGTTTGATTGCTTGAGGTGCTCGAAAATAAAGTTCCAAGAGGACATGCAACCTTACATTTTATTTAGCCATGCTTTTCCTATGATAACACATAAATTTCAGTTTGCAGGCCTGCATTAAGCTGCATGAATACTTTCAAAAAAAAAAAAAAAAGGCTTTCAAAAATCTTCAAGAATTTCTGTGGCAGGTAAAAATGCTGCAATGTAACAATTTGCAGGTGTGGATACAGGCAAAAATAAAGTACAAAAGAGCAGTCAGTCAGAACAAAAAGAAAAATGAGAGAATTCAGAAATGAAAATGATCTGCAGTGTTTTTACCATCTAGATCAGGTAATATTGCGTCAGCTAACTCAAAACAACTTCTTTCCCAATGTTCTTATGGTGCTGGAGATAAAACAGTGTCTGAAGCAGCAAAAGTCTAACTTTTGAAGCTTTATCTCAACAAAATGGTTTGAAGCAGACTATTTAGTCTGATAAAATCATGCAGGGAATTTTGGAAATGACACCTATCTTTTTAAAAACTACCCTTTGTGATATGGAAACTGTTCGACCTCTGACCCCTCATCAGTAGTGCATGGAAAGCTTGGTACACGCTAAAAGATGTTTAAAATCTTGCAGGTGGCCTTGAAGTTAGGTTGCACCCCATGTACACGGGTGGCCCAGGTTTGGGTCTCTCCCCCACTTTCTCCTCCCTGTTTCTGACTCTGTCCACTGTCCTCTTCCATGAATAAATGCATAAAAAGCCTCAAAACATATCTTAACTGATTCCAAATCTCACACTGTCAAGTGCAACTTGGAGTAAGCTACATGTTGCTAGCTGTTAGCTACCTGCTACATCCAATATGGCAAAATTCTCTGTCCAGACCCTCTTTGTCAGTTAAAATGTGGTATGGTTTACAGGACATGTTTTAAAAACACTAGGGTTGCTCCCATAAATTAACAAGCTGGTCCTCCATTCCTGACGTCCTTCTGACTTTATCGTTTACATTAACTCTCACTGCCATGGCTGTGTTTGTTGTGCTTCCTCCTTTGGTCAGCTTACCTCCTGATTGGCTATTACTATGTCAACATAACATTTTCTGCACATGCCTGCTCAGCTGTACCTGGTATTCCTCCCATACAACAGGATTCCATCCATTATGTACTCTGCTAATCCAAATGGGGGTTGGAGCAAATCGTTAATGCCATTGGACGATTGGTAGGGTACAACCTGGACTGGTATAACAGAAATTTCTGATCACAAATATTGAACATGTTCCGAGCTGATGAGAGAGAGAGAGAGATCACTCTTAACACACCAGAGGAAATCTGGCAAAATAATCTTTGGAATCATCTGATAGTCAGGCTTTTGATGGCTTTGGTTAGAAGGGGGGGATCTGGCTGAAATCAGAGTTGTTCACAGTTGCTTACAGAGTAAATAAAAAAAATCACTTTACAGTGAAGTCAGGTTGTGGGCTTAATATACAAGGGTCTGGGCAGTGCAAGATTTTACTCACAGGGACAATAGCAGGGAACAGGTCAGGTCAGGTCAGGAGCTTTACATGTGTGGGCAAAAGTAGGTTTGTAAAACTGGCCCCATGCAGGACCATGAGTCAGCTGTTGTTGTTGAGATCTCAACTTATTTATCTTGTTATCTTAGGACAAAAATACAGATTTTCCCATGATAACAAGTTAATTATATTGGAATAATCATATTAATGTGTTATTTAAAATTCTCAAGACTTTAAGTTGGTATCATGGGAAACCAGGGATGTTATTCTGAGATAACAAAATAAAAGAGATGTCAGGAAAACAACAAATGTGTTTATTGTCATGGGGAAACTTGGTGATATTAAATGAATGAATGTACATATCTGTCCATTAAAGGTTGCTGTAACAAAAGGGAAAAAACAGACTGAATAGTTAATGGACAACAACAATAAATAGCAAATATATCCATCTTTATTTTGTCAAAATATCTGGGATTTGGTCTTTTTTGAATAACTATATTTATTTTAATTTTAATTCATATCACTTTATTTCTTACTGCTGTATTGTGTATAAAGGCAGCTCTGATTAAATGAATATCTCCCTGTTACATAATAGAAGTTTCTGCTTAAATCTAATCTGATTATCACTAAATTTTACACAATAAACTCAGAATTGTCTTGAGAATTTAATAATCAAAAAACACTGATAAAAATGTGGCCTCTGGCTACCTTAACCTGTTCAAAACAAGTCAATTTTTTGTGCACTTAAAAAGGATTTAACAAGGTTAAAATGGCAAGGAGAAGAGAGGAGAATTTTTCAGAGTTTGAAACAACAAAAGAAAGCAAAGTAGGAATACATGTTGCACAATAGGGGCAAGAGTTGAGATTCATTGTTTCTACATCTGATTAAAATGTAGAACTTCAGGGATTTTTTTCCTTTCTAAATTGTCACACGGCATCCATGCCCTTTGATGTGATTGTAATGAAGAAAGTTAAAGAGTAGAACATATCAGCAGACCTCCAGCTGACATGAAATATTTGTTATCATCTTACTGCTAGTTGAGTTTGCTGATGGTGCTGTTTATTTGTGAGTGAGAGGCATGGTGAGAGAAGTTTTGTCGTTGTTTGTAGCTATTTGATACATGAAAATACGTAACAGATCTGACTTCAACCTCCATGTGTGAGACTCTTCAAAGAAAACTCCACTGACATCTGTCAGTCTGTACCGATTTCGCGTGTGCAGTGTGAGCACATGAACGGTGAGCGATGGTTGTGCGTCATTAACAATTTGCCAATTTGCCATCACAGTGTATGCTTTACCGTTAACTAGCTCTCAGTGTTTTCTCCAACATTTTTCTACAAACATATTCTAATAACTAGAGAACTCTGCAGGACTATTTTTCATAATCCAGTTCCCACCTGCTGGATTTCTGACTATTTACTCCTCCTCCAAGAGTGCATGCCATCCACCCCACACCAACCCCCACAACAGTTGTGCTTAATCCTGCAGCACCTGCATGGATTCTTTCAATCCATATTAAATGTTCAGAATATCAAATGTAAGACCCTGTAAAGTGATTAAAAAAAAAAGCCTGCATTTAGGTTTGTTGTATGACAGGTCACTGTGTTATGAATACCTCGGTTGCATTCTAGTCAAATTAAACATCTCTAACTTTGTAAAATTAAGATTCAAAGCGATAAAAATTAGGCAGTAAAATCTGCTCCAGGATGGTGTGGGCATGTGGGTTGAATGAGCTGAAGCCATGCTCACTCATGAGAAATATGATCCTTTCCTTTAAAATATGCTACCACCTGACTGGAGGAAAGCTGCTATAGAGTGGTGCAGTCGTGACGCAATTTTGTAGGCAAACCGAGAAGTTAGCGTTGCATGGGTTCCCTTGGTGTCGAGCCTATGGGATTTTTCAGTGGGGTTTTGGATTATTTCTGAAAATAAGATCTGTTTCCAATAAAAGTTTATGAAACATACATGTTTTGTTCCTGAAGATAATCTTCATAAATTGATAATATAAGCATCATATCTGGTTCATTAATCAAACTGACGGAAGTGAAAAGGTAACGTCACGCTATATTGAACTACAACACAGTCAACTGAATTTAAAGTCATCACCTGTGGATACAACTGAACAGCAGGCTCAGTTGCCATGCTTCAGATGATGATGTATAGTCTTCCAGACAAACCCTATAGTCCTTGTTAGCTGTCTTTTAGCAACTGCCTTTATTAAGACATGAAAAAATACACAATTCAAAGGTGGGGCACATTTCAGATGTATTTTATGTTGTAGGATAAAACGTTAAACTCCCTTGAGCTTGTTTTCACCACAGACCTTATTTCAGGCATTTAACCGAAAACTCATTCAAAAATCCCATTGACTTTCACACAAGGGAACTAGAAGTGCTAAAATGCTAACTTAATTATGCATTTTAGGACTCATACCCGCGTTTTAGGACTCATTCCTGCACCATTCCTGCACCGCTTGCCCCTTGACCTTATGTTGACCTTATGATCAGAGTACAACTGCCAGGCTCTGTGCCAGAGATGAGACAAAGTCCTTTTTTTGGTTCAGATCTCTGTTATGATACTTTAAATGACCCGTAGGCCACTGTGGCTGATAGATTTGACATGTTTACCTCTCAGTTAACAAAAAACAGCATTTAACTGACTCTTAATAAAGGCAGTGAAATAAGCTCAAACAGACTACAACGAGATGATTAATATTATTGAAGCATTAGGGGGCAGGTAAATTCTCCACTGTGGGCAAGTGACATCCCCATCCCACATATTTGCCCTGCCCAAATTAAACCCAGCCAGGAAAGAGGTGAAAAACTTTATAAAGGTCTAAAGGTCAAAATTCAGGCACACACAGATCTCTGTGTTTTCACATGTTTGCAGCAACCTCATTCCAACATATCTAGTGTGTTAAAACACACATTTTGGATTTCACTTAATATCCTTGTTGTGCATACTGATGCACCACATGTCTAGAAAAGCAGCTGAGACTCTCAGACTGATTTAACTCCTGGTTATGACTTAGTAATAGCAAAGTCAAAATTAACATATCATTTATTTTAAAGCCATACAGAGGTGGAATTGTTTCCTGATCCATGGAAAGTCTGTGTACCATTAAAACTGTAGTGCACTTCCATCAGCTCTCACAGACAGCAGGCTAATCTTTCCTATTATTGCTGTGCTGCTACCAGCTTCCTCATTAGTTGCTTAATGCAACGAGGCCAATTTGCATGGAAAGGGGTGATTTTTCCGAATAACTGCATACTGGCTCAGTGTCTCTGCATGCAGGTGCGTGTTTGCAGTGATTGGCCTACGACATAAGGGGAGCATTTAAACTGTATCTTTTCACTCATTTACAAAGTTTTAGAGTGTGCTCTTTCCTGTGGAACTTCAACAAAGCATCACAACATTTAGCTGCACATAGACACATCTTCAAACAAGTTTACGCAGCACTGCCAACTACAAGCGACAAAAAACAGTAAATATACCGTGATAAACTGTATAACACCAACATGTGACACATCTCGTGTGTTAACTTGTTTGATATGAGCATGGAGAAGGGCTTTAAAGAGAGCTGACTTGAATCAAGAATCATGGAGGTATATCATCACTGGGCGTCCAAATAGTTTCCTTGTAGCCGTGTTTCAACAAAGTCCATTTGTTTCCCAGCTCTGTATCTTTCTCTCTCAGTTATAAAGAAAACCAGACTCACAATCTGTCTTTTAGTGTGTTTGCAGCAGAGTGAGTGTGTTAAACAGGGGAAATGATGGCATGAATCGGGGAACGGGGGAAACTGAAGTGAAAGGTGCTACAATTTTGGATTTTATGGAAAATCTGTACATATTTCTAATTTATTTATGGCACCAGTTTTGAACCAGTACACCCAAGAAGTTTTCTGACGGGCACACACACCGGCAACTATAGTAGTAAGATAATAGGATAAGTGTTTTCTTTTCTCTTCCCCACTGATATGCAGTCAATACAAAACTATATCTAATCTACCATGCTGTTGACCCCACATGATCCCTTATTCCTTCAAATAATCTCAGAAACCATCTATTTACTGATTATGTGTCCTTGATTGCTATCTTTGGTCATGCTTAAGTTTGGACTTGCCCAAAGTAAAAAAACAAATATTGATTCTCACCTCTTTGCTGGCTTATCAGATCGTCTGAAAATATTCTGCCCCACCTTCCGCTCATATTAAAGAAGGCCACTGTCACATATGTGAATTCCGACTTAATCCATTACACTATGAAGAACTGTGGGCAACTTTTTTTTTTTTGTAATGTAGCACAACTAATTCACTCTTTTATAAACCCACTCCTGTACTCTCTGAATACCTTTTTTGTTCTCTTAAAAATAATCAGAAGGATGTGTTCTGATACAGGAGAAGATAATTCATTCTTGACAAACACTAAAAAACGGTTTAAAGAAGGAAAACATCAAAGGTAAAAGATTATGAGGAAAGGTTGGCACTACCTTGGGACTTTTTCCTTTGCCTCTCTAAATGAAGGCTATGATGGAAATTTTCAGCCTAACATTGAAGACAGGGTGGATAAGTTCAATTTAATGCCATTTTGGTATTTGAAATGAAATGATGTCACCATGGTAAGTTTACAGCCAGTTATACAATCATCACAAGTTATTTTTTTGCAAAAAAAAAAATAAAAATTATTTATCACCCAAAAATCAAAATTCAACACAAGAGAAACAAAACAGACATCATTTTAGCTATGGTAGGATTCCTTCTAAATTACAGTCAAATTAAAGAGGGGCGTCAGGGTACTTAAGCCTGTAAAATGTGATGTTTTGGCTCATTTTTATATAATAATGTATCATATTTGATTCCACTTTCAGTACAGGACAACATTGTGTACGCCAGACTACTTTGACAAATCCTCACCAATGATGATGACGAAGCTCTTCGTCATCTATTATAAAGAAACCTATGTTATGCAGTGGAAGCGTCATTGCTCCCATTTTCTTTCTTACTTGGGCAAATTGCCTCAATCTGTTGGGTTTTTTTTTTTTTTGTTTTTGTAAGCATTGTGTAATCTTAAGATGTCTAGGCTTGCATATAGGCAAAGACAGGATGCTTGTTAATATGTTGCATCTTAGAAAATCACTTAATTGTGCTTTTTTTTAGTGTTATAACTCCTGCTTTAGTGTCTCATTGAAACTTTTTTCTGTGTAAATCCATACTTAGAAAAAATCTGTATATGATATACAAACTCCAATTCCAAAAAGGCTGGGACATAGTGTAAAATGTGAATAAAAACAGAACAATGATTTGCCGATTCTTTTGAGCCTATATTCAACTGAATACAGCACAAAGACAAGAAATGTAATGTTCAAACTGATTTGGTTTTGGGTTTTTTTTTGTTTTGCTTTTTGTTTTGCTAAATTATATGCTTAAAACTCACTCCAAAAATGTTGAGACTAATTTCTTCTACCACTGTTTGACATTATCTTTTCTTCTAACAACTCTGTGAGCATCATGGGACTGAAGACATTTATTATTAAAGTATTGAAAGTGGAATTTATTCCCACTCTTCCTTGATGTACATCTGACGTTGTGAGAGTGGGATTCCACTCTCCTTATCACATTTCATAGGGCTCCATGCATTTTTGAAGTAGGCCTGTGTGAAAGTCGAGCTAGTACCCAAACTCTTTCATTGTGAAGCCATGCTGTTGTAACTCACATAGAATGAGGCTTGTTGAAATAAGCAATGATGACTCTGAAAAAGACGTTTGGATGGAAGCATGATGTTCTCAGGGTGCATTCACACCAGAACTGTTTGGTCCACTTCAAACGATAGCCCATACTGTAATATCCATCACATCATGATGCTGTTTTTTTAAATAAAGTGCTGCCTGAGAGACTGATAGCCATGGACATACAGTGTTATTTTTTGGCCCCCTCCTTGCAGAGATTTCTCCAGATTATCTCAATATTGATGATATTATGTACTGTAGATGTTGAAATCTTTAAATTCCTTCAAAATGCACGATAAGGAACATTGTTCAGACTGTCACAAAGTGGAGAATCCGGGAGAGTCACTGATTGTGAATGACTGAGCTTTTCAGGAATGCTCCTTCATACCCTTTGTAACCTTTTCTAGTCTATTCATGCACCCGTCCCAACTTCTTTGAAGTGCTGCATGCATCAAAGTCAGAATGTGTAGATATTTACAAAAATGTTCATGCATTTGAACATTAAATATTTTGTCTTTGTACTGCAATTAACTTAATAGATCTTTAAGATGATTTGAAAATCACTGTGTTCTGGTTCTATTCTTTTTTTCATATTGTCCCAACTTTTTTGGATGTTTTTAAAAAAAGATTTATTACCTCAAGTATTTGCTATTTCATATTGTTTCTAACAAATCAAGAAAGGTTGCAGTCTTCCAAGCCTAGTGCAGACTGTAAGTGGTCCTAACCACTCAGACTCAAGAAAGCCCTAATACACACCTAAACCATGTTAATCGCCCTGACTAATTCAGCCTGCCTGGCCCTCAGTGGGTCTCAGTGGTCTTGCTGGGTGTTCCAGACAGAGACCACAGACCCCTGTGGTCTTCGACTGGAGACCCTGGATCTCTAGAGGCTGTAGGTCGACTTGTAGCTTTGATGGATCAGCTGAGGGCCGACTGTAGGGGACTGAGTGGTGGCCTCAGGATAAATACGTGACTGGAGTGACAGTAAGCTTTGACAGTAAGCACCTAAGAAACACTTAGGTGAGATGAAAATGCATATGCAGGCCTGCAAATCAGTCATAAATACATGTCTTATCCTGGTGACACTGTGTAACTTTCCTTTAGTGCCTTAGTGTCACTTATTTTTTCTGATTTCCACTAAGTATATCAAAAAAGGCTGACCACAGATTTATCTTCCACCGTTAGAGACAGTACCAGCGGGGGCTGTCTCATAAAGTCCTAAATGGTGTGAGCGTGGAGGGCCAGACTTGGCCTGTGGACCTTACTTTGGTCTGCCCCGGGCTAGAGGATGAGACCTGGGGAGAGTTGAGATGAGGCTGTCACACTTCCCATAGATCAGTCATTATCACTAATCCAGTCACAGCACTGGGATCAGCACCAGGCCCATTCATCTAGAGCCGTCATTAAAGAGCTAAATGAGAGCTGCCTCTGCTAATGAGGTAATGAGAATTTCTGCGTGGGTGTGTGTGTCAGCATATGTGTGTGAGACAGAGAGAGGAAGACAAGATGGACAAAGAGAAGCTGAAAGGATGGAACAAGTTTAAACCACTGAAAAAGATTCTCTGGTTCTTAAAAAACAGTCCTCACTTTTACTCCCAGAGTTGTAGTGGCCCAGCATGTCCAGATTTGAAGCTGTCAGTGCCCCCTGGACTAATCTTTAAGAGCTCTCTTCTTGGTGATTTTTGTGATCTGATACAGCTGGGTGATCTAGGATGCTGTTTTAGCTCAGTTGCTGGAGCAGGCACCCCCAAATGCAGAGGCTACAGCTCTTGTCAAACTGGTTACATGTTTGCTCTCTGTCCTTCTCTGTACTTGCCTCATGTCATCCCCCACTCTCTCTGAACTTTCTATCCCTCACAAGCTGTCCTATCGAATTAAAGCTAAAAGCGCCTCAATTCATCTTTTTTTAAAGCATGGTGACATAGAAGACCTCAAAAGTCATCCTGGATGGGTTGTGGGGAAAAGAATGGCTCAAACAAAACTAAACAATTAATGGCAGATGTTTTTAACTGTTAACATGTTTAGAGACAACTAGTCCCAAATGGCAGCACTGTCACACATACTGCATTAAAATGCTTTCCACTGATTGGTTGAATGAAATCAAACCATAATTACTTTTTTCAACAGTATTCTAGTTAGTTTGGACATCACTCTCCAACTGTTAAGATAAACCTTACATCTCCATAGTGCAACAAAACAGTTACAACTTTTCCTCAATCAGGAGAGACTAGTGACTGATATAAAGATACACATGGGTCTGTAGGTGTCTACCTGACTGAGTGAGTGACTCTACTTTCAGAGCCGTACATACAGAGTTGCACTATGGGCGGAGTTTAGTTGTACTCAAAGCCGTCACTAATGTCAGCCTCCAGTGTGGTGTTTACCTCTGATGTAGCTTTAGCATAGCATCACTTTACTAGAACTAGAACATGCTTCTGTATGAAATAAAGAATACAAACAACACTAAAAGGGTCAGTGTATGTTGTGGCAGATCCACTTCCTGCTTGAAACAAGACTCAAATTTGAAAGAAAACCCTCGTTTTTCAGAAAAATCGGAAAGACACGACATTTTCTTGTTTCTTCATTTTTGACCAAAAATTGGGGAAAAAAAGCTGTTTTTTTATGTTTTGTTTTTTCTTAAATTTTTGTCACAAAAATGGAGAAACAAATACAATTTCAAAAGTAATCCATTTTTTTAAATTATACTGTTTTTATTTTCTTGTTTCAATGGAATACTTGAGGAAAAACAAATCATGTGACCCATTGGGAAAGGTTAACATTTCAAAATAAAAGTCCTTTTGTAAAAATATAAGCCAATATAACTATCCACTGTGTTTTACAGTATAATAATAGGCCTATTTGCTCTATACAATGTATTGAAAATAATGTCAATGGTAAAGTATGGGTGATTCAATGGACTACATTAATATTAGGAGGAAAATAAATAAAAATGAATAAGTGAGCCTGGACTACTTGAGGTATTTGATCATGTATACAGCAGGAGTCAGATTTTCAATTTATGATTTTATTGTCTGGTTGAAAGGTATATTTATTAGTGTGTGTACACAAAAAATAAATAAATAATCAGAGCAAAAAACAAACATCAAACAAAAGTCTGTCAAATAGGTACATTTTGGCTTGGATGGCTTAAATTTTGACATGAAGGCTTTTATTTTGAAATGTTCACTGTTGCAAATTGGTGGGTCAAAGGAATTCCTTTTCCTTAGGTATTTAATTTAAAAAAGGGGAAAAAAACAGAATTGAGAAAAAATGAAAATGTTATTTGTTGTTCCAATGTTGAAACAGAAACGAAAAAAACAAACTAGAAAATGTCTCTTTTTGAAAATTTTTGCCAAAGTTGAAAAAACAACTTGTTCTTCCGTTTTTGTTTTTTTTTTTCATTTTCTGTCAAAATTGTAAAACAGAATAACAAGAGTTTCTGCTGATTTTTGAGTCTGGTTTCAACCAGGAAATGGATCTGCCAGAAAATACACTGACCTAAAAGCTACTCATTATTTTATTTTAATTTTTTTTATTTTTTTGCTCTTCTGCCGACCTGCTTCTGTCTGTGATAGTGACAGTGTAAGGGTTAGTTGTTGTCATGAAGTGGTAAAAATCTCAAAACAAGGACCCAAATGCAGATAAAAGAAACAGAAATGTAATTAACAAAAATCCAAGAATAATCTCTAACAAAACTTACTGAAAATAAAGTCCATCAAATGGCAAAATGGACAGGAGGCACGAGGAGTTACCAGGAGGAAGACATACGACGATCTGACAAAGGACAGGGAGAAACACAGAACCTAAATACACAGGGAGTGATTGCACAAGGAGAGACAGGTGTGACTAACGAGACCCAGGTGAAACTAGTGAGGATAATCACAGTGGAGGGAAACTGAGGCAGGAAGACAAACTGGAATCACACACAAGGGAAGGCAACTACAAAATAAAACAGGAAACATGGAACATTTCATTAGACAGTACACTATAAACTAAAACTGAGGAAACATTGCAAACATAGGAGGATACAACAAACCAAGAACCAGAAGGAATACAAAGAACATGACACAAGGAGGGAAACTCAAACACAGGGAGGGAAAAGGATTAATAAAACAAAACACACTAGAACTATACAAGAAATAATGAAACACAAAAGATAACTGACTAAACAACACTAGAAACATGATGTAACATAGAGCACAAAATACACAGAAACACAAGGGCTACAGAAAACACCTAAAAGAAGTAAACTAAACCGAATCAGGATCATGACAGTTGCTGTGTGAGTGGGTATAAACAGTGGTTGCTAGTGGACTGATTAGGTCGGTCGTAGCCGCACCGGCACTGTTATTGGAAATGGACAACATTTCTTTACTAAGACAAGGGCAGGAGGCAACACTGAAAGCTTTCTGTAACAGAAAAGGAGTCTTCGCTCTTCTGCCGACTTGCTTTGGCATTAGTATATGATAGTTGAAAGCCTTGTAAATCTGTGTCTGTGAATGGTGAGAGCATGGAAGTTGAAGAGCAGTTCACCTCGACAGCGCGATCCTTCACTCTGCTGACTGCGAGGCTGAGCTCAACTGCAGACTTGGACTCATGTATGGGGTGATGGGTTCGCTGAGCAAGACAGTGTGGCATTCCCAGTATCTGTGCATGCGGACAGAAATCAGAGTCTTTTGGTGATTGGTCCTCTCAGTCTGATACTCTTGTGAGGCCTGGACGTTGACTGAAGGCCAGAGGCAGCAACTGGGCTTCTATGCGACAACTTCTCTTCGGAGCATCTTTGGATGCTGTTGGCAAGACCGTGTGTCGAATGCTGACATGCTCAGGACAGCAAAGACGGGAAGGGTCAGCTGCCTGATAAAGGAACGGCACCTGTGCTTTGACAGGCATCTGGCTTACTTTCCTGGGCCTTTCTGATCCAGCTCACCACTTAGTGGATGCCCAGGACCAATTGCTGTTTTGACATCAGTGTCCTGCAAGCTTTTTTGAAAGTCTGCCATGATTGGCACTCCTAGACTCGTCCCCCAACAATTTATGAACTGTCTCACAGTTGCAAAGACAGCAGACCAGGTCAGTAGATACAATGATTGGCCAGGATTGGCCAGCCCATCAGCCAAGACAGGACAAGATTTTTGTTCCTTATGCCATGGTGACATTGTAAAAGACAAAAACATGATGTAGTCTGATCCGGCTGCTAATGGACATACTTCAAACCAAGGGACATGCACCAACTGCTGCATGGTCAATTTTAAGTTCAAACTTGTTTCAAAACCAGAGCAGAAAGACAAACCAGTGACATGAAATCTGGGCCCGTTTATGAATCAATTCACCCGCCTCACCCACTTCTGTTTACCACTCTCCCTCACCACATGTAAACAAAAGCCAGTGTTGTGCTTGTTTGCAATCGCTCTTTAATCCGATGCAGCCTCACATGCATGTCTGCAGCTGTTTTCTTCTGTTAATTACAATACCACCAGGGTAAACATTATTGTCCTCTAAGTTATACTCCAGCTCTGTGAAGTGGGGATGTCGTGCTTTGCCGTGCGACATAAATCAATTATTTATACCCACGAAGCTTCAAAATATTTATCCTGCCTCATGTTATACAAGGCTAAGGCCTCAGAAAACAAATAGACGGTCATATCAAAGGAGCACGGGTGTAAACAGCGGAGTGGAAAGACAATGAACGACCACCCGAGGATGGTGGTGACGTTTGGGTGAGAGAAGTTCGGGAAAAGGCCCTCATTGATTGGAAAACAAACATCAAACAGTGTTCACTTTCTGAATTTTTCCATCACACAAACTGGCCTTTTAGTCATATTTCATCCTTTTTACAGTAATTAAGTTATGATTGGGTAACTCAGAAACAGAAAGTCAAAGTGTAAATACAATATGGTTACCCAAAACATGAGCAGAGGTAGGCGAAGACAGATGTGGCCACATTCACACCAAGAGCCCATATGGATCAAGTATGTACAGTAAACAGGGATATTCTACAGTAAATAATCAGTAATAGAACATTCAAACACACATAAATCAAACTGGTTGCATGCAACAGTTCAGTAAAAATGGGTTTGGAAGATAAAAATATTTCTCTGCATATCAGGAATTCATAAATGACCATTGCAAATACTGCAATTATCAGTTGCAAAGAAAATTCCAGTATGTTGTCTATTTGGTAATTTATCACTACTGTATCATTACGTTTAAGCATTTAAAGCAGCTTGATAAAGGCTAACAACAAAAATTCCCCACTCCTCCTAAATTTTAACTTTGTCTGAACAACCATTGCATTTAAAGTGCACTCAGAATTCAGACACCCTTCACCTTTTTCAGCTTTGTTATGTTGCAGGCTGATGCTTCAGTTAAAAAAATATTTTTTAATATTGTTAATCTGCACTTAATATCTCATTATGTCAAAGTAAAAACAGAATTAAAGAAATTTTTGCAAAACTATTAAAAATAGAAATATGGAAATATCACTTTTACATTCAGACCCCCTCCAAAGACACTTGAAATTTAGTGCAGGTGCCTCAGATTTATCTTGATCTTTGCTTGCATTTTTTTGTAAAGGCACACACCTCTCTATAGAAGACATCAAAGCTGACAATGCACATCAGAAAAAAAACCAAGCCATGAGGTCAAAGGAACTGCCTGCAGAGCTCCATTTCAGGATTGCTGCAAGACACAGATCTGGGGAATGCAACAAAAGCCTTTAACTGCACTGAAGGTTCTCAAGAGCACAATGGCCTTCAAAATTCTCAAATGGAAGACGTTTGGCACAACCAGGACTCTTCCAAGGGCTGATCGCCTGGCCAAACAGAGCAATCAGAGGAGAAGGGCTTTAGTAAGAGAGGTGACTTAGAACCTGATGGTCACTCTGACTGAGCTTCAGAGGTCCTGTGTGGAGATGGGACAAAGTTCAAGAAGGACTATCATCACTGGGGCCCTCCGCTGATCTTGGCTTATGGTAGAGATGCTCAGAAGCCTCTCCTTACTGCAAAACACATGAAAGCCCACTTTGAGTTTTCAAAACAAAAAAGCCTGAAAGACTCTCAGACTGTGAGGAACCAAGACTGAAGTGTTTGGCCACAGTTATAATGTAAATTTCCTCAAGGCTGTAATGAAAAATGTTAAATGGTTATAAAAATTGTATTTATCAAAAGAGCATAAACACTTTTTCCTTTCATAGAAAATCGGTGCAATTCACAGCAGATTACACCCCTAAACATCTTAAAGCACAGCTAAATTGATCAGATTTGTGACACAAGTATATCAGACTATAACAGTGTTTTCTGTGTCTTAATGAGAAAAAGCCCAACTGAAATTCCTTTTCGGACAAATTTCCCATCTAAAAATAGGAAAACGTTAATATGTGAAAATGTCCAGTTTTAAAAGAAAGAATAACTTTGTTTTGACTTTTGTCATAAAATTGGGCTTACAATTTGTGTTCAGAAGAGTCAAGAAGATCTTGTTAATTTGTAGACAACGCAAAGTCAAAGTTAAACTACATAAATATTTAACCAGACATTCTGTGAAATTGATCAAAAAAGATAGTAACAGCAGAAGATATGTTTGTATATCCCTGTATGCTTTTTATAAACCAGCTAGAAATTAATGAACGTATGGGGCAGAGACTGAGCCTTGAACATCCCTGGAGTTCCCCTTGCTGGAATAGAGACATGCTCTTGATCAGCTCAGTGGGACCTCTTCAAATGTATTTGATTCAGAACATGTTGAGAGATAAAATCAAAGACGATTAAAAAAGGAAACTATGTGTGCCCTTTTGGTGTGTAATGACAATGATTTTCCTCTGGCTCTCATTAATCCAGTGATCAAACTGATGCAGAATAAAGACTTCCTTGGTCTCATCTTATGATCTCTCCATGAAGCACTGATAACACAGGAACAAATGAGATATACAAGCACACCGGACAGAGGGCCAGTGAAGAAAATACTTGAAATTCTCTGAGATGAGAGAGAACAAACCCAAAAGGGAGTTTGACTTCACTCTCTTTTAGAGAAGTCCTTCTATCACATCATATTTTCGTAGGGTTTGTTTGACTTTCTGTATTAATATTCAAAATGTTTCATATAAAGTCTTTATGTGGAGTTAGCATTGACCAGTGTTGATGCAATCTTTGGGGGATTGACTGTCACAGGCTTTTACAGTATCACAAACATTTCTTCCTCATGTCAAAGTTTTAGAACTTGCATGACATGCAACTTGCATGGTAGTATATTTTTATGTGCTGTCATAAAGTTACCTTTACTTCTGCAAAAAATTCACCATGGGCCTCTGGTTCAGCCTGATTTATGTTTCTGTATCAAAGGTACACCGTAGCATACACTGCAGATCTGTGTAGCCCTGAATCTTACAATGAGGCCTACACATCTGACATGCACCTACCCACAAATGAAACCATGCATTGAAAAGGGGCAAACAGCAAGCCTTCTGATTGGTCAGCTGGGTAGTAGTGAGTGACTGCCAGTCTTTGAGTAATGTCTACAGCAGCCTCTCCCAAACTTCTGTATACTGTGGCCCAGTTTGAAACCTGAAATCTTCTGGGGCCCACCAAAAATTGCTTGTACAACCATACCATGGCACTCAAATAGTTATCTTTTATTTATCATATTTTGTTTAATAAACCGGGAATTTCAATGCGAATGCTTTGCTGTCAAGTGCATTAACATTACTTGAGAGGTGTTTTTGGGGGTGCGTATAATGGCATAGGCCACTATGGGGAAGCCATGGTGCAGATTTGGCATGGAGGCATCAGTCAAGCTTTAGCTTAGCTGGCAGGTGTTCATATACAGAGTCTATTGTCCTAAATGTACTGTTTTCAGGTTCAAACTAAGGTTTTAATAGTTTGGGATTTTTCATTGGTTTAAATTTTTATTGTGTTTTCACTCTCTGTTTTAAATTTTGGTTTAGTTTCTACTCCTTTTTTGTTAGCTGAGTTTAGTTTAGCCTTATATTAGTTTTCCAGTAATATTGGATGCCTGTCCAGGGAAGAACCCAAAAAGGGCCAGAAAAAGTTCAGACAGTCGGACTGCAGACCTCAGATCACAGACCACTACTGTGAGATGCAGACAGACACCCCTAAACTTTTAAAAGAAAATCAGATTCAACTTCCAGTTAGGTTAGAGTAGAAGTATGTTTTCGTCTCCTCCATGAAAACCTTCTAACGCACTTAACATGGCTAAGGCTAAAGCTATTAAAGCTAGGTTGGCTAAATAAGCTAGTGAAGCTATGTAGGAAACCTAGCTTGCTAATGTAGGTAAAGCTAAGGAAGCTATGTTAGCATTACCTAATTTTCTGGGTAACTACTTCTAAATCAGGTTTATTCGTAATTTAATGTGGGATTAGACCTCTGACTGTTTATATTTCTGAAAAATTGCTTAGTCTGTAATGTTTGCAATGTGGTTATTTCATGAATATAACTGCCACTCTTTGTGAATGAAGTTGAATAAAAAAAATTTAAAAAAAAATCTAAAACAGGAAACATGTTGTCCCGGCAAATTATGTCACTGTTGTCTCTGTCATGACAACATTTCACAGAAGTTTTGCTAGAGGGGATGTCCGAGAGCTGCAGTCTGTCCTCTTTGAAAATAAACATCATGCAATTTTATAAATGAATTCTAATAGGCTACTCTTCATTTGTTTTGTTTTTTTCAAATTTGATGTTTCAGGGCATTTTTTCCCAGGCATAAATCTGCTGCTGTCAAAGACTGAACTTTTATTCTACTTAGATAGTTTTACAAGCACACAATAGACTACAGTTTTAGTTGCTTTTCAAGCCTTGGTTAATTTAAGTTGCAGAAAACTAAAATGATTTTTACATTTTAGACTTGGTTGTTATGTCAGTTTTAGCTTAGAATAATAAGCATGGTTCACATCCCAGCCTAGCTGCTGTTTGATGCATGTCTTTCCCCATTCCTCTTGTCCCTTTCAGCTGTCCTATCAAATGAATTTTGAAGAAGAAATTCAACATGATTTAGGTGTGGACACGTGTTGCAGGATCTGGTCTAATATTATGTTAAAGCACTGAGCACAAGCACCATGATCGACCATCCCTACACCCACTCTGTGTCATCTCCACGCGTCTAACTGAACACGAGCTCATGCCTCATCACCATGCTAAGTGTTTACAAATTGTTTTGTTGTTGGGGGTCGGTTTCTGGCGGTCAGGATGAGCTGCCGAGCAGAGGCTGTTGATCTCTGCGTGACACGCCACCCTGATGGTGTTGCTCATGGCCCTCCATTAATAAACAAATGAAGCGCTCACCCTGGAGGTCAGCCGAGCTCAGCTGGCCCATTTGCCACGCCGATCGCTCGGCTCACGGGGATCCAAAATGGCCACCCGCTGTGTCTGCCTGTCAGACGGCTGCTAACCTTGTCTTTGGTGACGGCCAGAAAAGGGGGGGGGGGGGGGGCATACAAAGGTGTGAGGGAGGGGTAAGAGTTGCCCTCCCCACCTCCCCTTCCCTGATTAGTGTGAGTGACAAAGTGGAGCAGAGAGTCCACTCAGGCCTTCATAATAAATCTATCAGGGAGTAATAGAATTCCATCAATCCTCACTCCTAAGTCCCCCTGCCCTCCCTCCTGCTCCCCACCCCTCGGGGGGTCACCAAGTCGGAGTGTCTGTGAAAGGATGGTGGGAATGTGGTGAGAGAAGGGGGGGGGTCCAATCCTCTGGGATTGTACAACTGTTATTATTCAATTACGCTCCCTTTTCTTCTCAGTTAAAAGACCATGATATCATTATCACTTAATGAATATATATAATTGGATCTTGGCTGCCGCTTCCCCCTGGTCTGATGAATACCACTCACTATTCATTCGACCCCAGCTCATCCTCCTCATCCACCCTGCATCCATTACAGCAGAGCCGAGATGATGGGGATGACTATGCTGTCAATAAAAGGAATTTGAGTAATCTGTGCTCATTCAATGTTTAGTTAAACAAAAAACAACTTTTGGAGCAAGATGTGCTGCCAGTTAGTAGTTGGATAGACTCTGAATGTTAAAAAAGAAAGATGCTAAATTACATTAAAGTTGAATCAATAAACCCAAGACTCGATCCAGGGATATTTGTGCTCCTAGCATGGCCAAAGTAATTCTAACTAAATGAACAAGGGTTTTATTGCTGAAACAATACCTGCATTCTACATGCAATTATTGCAATTTCCGTGTTTTGTTTAATAACCCCACGATAATTTGCAGAACAATCGTTTGCGTAGAAGTCATTAAATCCACTGATAGGATCTGGATTTCATCTACGTCTCCATGATGACCGCACATGGTGGAATTGTTTGAGAAAAACCTGCAGCATTAGTGGAAAATAAATGGAGGATGGAGAGATTTGTAGAGCTTGAATTGTTATGATTTAAATGTGTCTTCATGATGGTTTGAGCGTGGACAAACACCCAAAGGGCATTAGGCCTCATTTACTAATACCTTCTTAAGATTTTTCTTCAGTTTTTATTAAAGAAGTTTCCAATGACATACTCGTAATCTTCTGAATTATTCACACCTGTTCTTAAGCTATTGATGCCAGGTCCTTGTAAGCCTTTCCTAATTAAGCACAATTAATTAATTAATTAATAAGCACAACACAAGAAAAACCATGCATTCAACATAACACATCCATCAAGTCATCAAAAGTGCTAAGTGATAAAATCTATATAATATAAATATAGCTAGAAAAAATTACTTAAAAGCATAAGAAATTTGTCAGAAGCAATGATTTAAAAAGTTGATTTAAAGACATGAAACCATACAAACAACCTGACAGACTTTACAGATGTTACGCTCACCACATGTCACTGTCACAGTGCCATCATGCCCATATAAGGGCGTGACACTGCAGGGCAGTGTGCAAACACATAAGATTTGAACACAAACCCTTCACATTCAGAGGTCTTGGTGGTACTACCAGTGACAGTTCCTTTCTGACTGCAGACCCAGGCCCACATTACAATCCTCACACTTCCAGGCAGTGCACCTCTTGCAGAGTTTGAAGGGCTGTTGCTCCAGGTAGGTGTTTATCACTAGGGTCTTTTTATGGGGGAACTCCAAGCAGATGTGCCGCAAGCTCCTCCTGGAAAAGCTGTTGGTTCTGCTGCATGCTGGCAAGGCCTGGAGTGGCTAATCTGGAGAACCGGGAGAGTTCCCGGTGGGCTGGGCTGCTTTCAGGGCCGGTAGGGCTGCTGTACAGCAGCATTAAACAGGCTACATTAGCTACGATGGACACAGGCAGGAGCAATTATTGTTCGAGTTACGTATCACACAACATTCTCTCTCTGTCTCTCTCGCTCCCTGCGGTTGGTCGAGCAGAGTGGACCGTATGTGTCCGACTGGAGACAAAACTGTTACACTGGTTCCACGTTTACCATGTCACTGGTTAATCACTCTGACCTAAGACAGACAACATGATCATTAAGAGAGAAAGCTAGATAATAACTAGAGCGAAGTTTACATACAGGCTATACTAAAAATGGAATGCTTTAGAAGCTCACGAGCTAATATGCAAATGTAAACGCACCAGGTGGAGATGACACAGGTAAGCTAGCAGAACCAGGTGTTCAACATATAACTGCATAAACTGTGCCAACCACTGACAAAGTTTATGAATCAAATCAATGAGTTGTTTGATTTTATAGCCCATAGAGCAACGTATACAACGTATATAAGTACATAACACAAGCTCTTTGCAAATAGCAGCTGTGTTAAACATCACCCCTGCAGCTGCAACCCCTCAACCAGTCTGCTGCTGAAAAGAAGAGCCTTCACCACTTCACAAGCCATGAGGAGTACAGTATTGACATGATATGTAAAGAAAACTAACTTGACTAACAAATGATAGGGGAAAAAAGTTTTATGAAGGGAAAATATTAAAACAACAAAAGACTTGTACAGCTATAAAACCCGTAAAACCTGTAGGCCCCAGTATAGAGCTCAGTGTGTGCTTTCAGACACCATTTAAATTTTCCTGATAGCACAAACTGTTGCGTACTTACGGTAATGCAAAGTGTGCTTACCCAAACGTGCTGCTGTCTCTAGCAATCTAATATTGTGACTGTGTGATGTTTGCATATAACTGTGAGGTGAATAAATTCAAATTTTCCTGGAAGTTGGTGGAGCAGAAGTTAAGGCTGGATCTGATTCTTCTTAATATTTTACAGGATTTTGCAAATTAAAAAGCAGGTTTGAAGTGAAGCTTTCACCTAGTGTGGTACTAGCACAGAGTCAATGATAGCATCTCAAAGACAGCTGAATTTTCAAACTACAGTAACCAAAACTATCTCCATTTTCCTGGCTATGTTGTAAAATTTGATCCAGAAATCTGAAAAAGTTCCTTAGAAGTGTTGCATTTAATGTCAGATTGTCTGTTTATATTCTTTTAAGAATAAACTCTACATGTTTAAATTAAGGGTTTAAGAACAAATTCTGAAGAGTGGATGGTGAATGAGGCCCATTTAGAGAAAGAAGGGGATAATTTTGTTCATCATGGCCATCAATATCGCCTCCAACTACCAGGAAACAATGAGATAGGGGGATAAAGACCGTGATGAGCAACACTAAAAACATTGATTTAGCATTTGTCCACTTCATTTGAAGTGAGACAAGGGGGCGACTGAGGAGGGAGGGTTTTGAGTGGGGGTCTTTGAAGCCTCCCATTCAGATGTCGCCCTCTTGTTGGAAACCAAAAGCAAGCGTGCCTCCCATACACATTGTTGAGGGTAAATGTTGCATGGCGGGGGGGTAAATCAGGGTGTATGAGGCGGCTGGGAGTGTGTGCATGTGTGTAAGGGAGGCCTCATGGATGCATACGGGGCGTACATCGTCATCAATCCTGCTTAAAGACGACAGTGTTGGCAAAGTAGCAGCACCCCAATCCAGCTGCTCCCCCCGCTGAGACCCCTCACACACCCTCCCAGACATGCACCCCTCTGTCTCCACTCAACTCGGCCTTCTCCACCTTCATTCACTAGCCCCAAAACCCAGACCCCCGCTCTCACTCCGTCACCCATCCCTGCCATACATCACTCCAAATTAAATTTACATTAGGCCCTCCTCTATCAAAGAAGCCCAAAGAGAGGCAGAGAGGGGATGAGATGGAGGGGCTGACATCATTACCCGGCAGCAGAGCACATGACCGTCATCTATTAAACCCCTTTTATACACATGTCTCAGGATTTTACCAAAGTTCATGCATACCTAAGTGCAAGTTTGTGTTAAAAATTAAAAGCTCTTTTAGGAGGAAAAAGGAGTTTCTGAACTGTTGACTTTGAGAGGGGCTTTATTACCCCCAACCATAGATGTCGGGCATCGCCACAGACAGCCCCCCGTCCCTTCCTCTCTCTGCTCAGTTTTTTTCTCTTCCTCCTACCTCTGACTCACACGGCCTTTTCCTTCATCATTAGCAGGCACTGGGTCAGTGAGATGACTATTAGACTGAATATTACAGAGTTTAGCAGGAAGTAATAGCAAATATCAGAGCGATGAAACTGATATCTGTAAATAATGCCTTAATAAACTATTATAATTCAATTTTGTGTAAAATCTGATTAAAAGAAAAATACAGTGATTTGAAAATACTTGTCAACCGATATTCAACTGAATACAGCACGAAAACAAGATATTTCAAGTTAAAATAAATAAACTAAATTTGATGCTTGTAATACGTTCCTAAAATGTTGGGACAAGGGCAAGAAAAGATTGGGAAAGTTGTGAAATGCTCAAAAAAAAAAAAAAAAAAACCTTGAACGGCACAGGTAAGTAGGTTAATTGATAAGCTGAGTGGGTGTTAAAGGAGCATTACAATCAATGATGATTCAAGATTTGTTTGTGAAAGACAGCTTTGGTAAACAGTCCGTTTATGAAGCTTCCTCAATGCGCAGATCTAATGAATTTTGAGATTTCACCATTCACACTCTATAACATCATCAAAAGATTCAGAGAATCCGGCGAAATCTCTGCATTTAAGGGGCAAGACTTGAAACCATCATTGTATGACCTTCAATATCTCAGGCAGCACTGCCTAAAAACCTGCATTGTTCTGTGATAGATGGACAATGTGTTAATACTGTGAGATACATACAGGGTTTGGAATCACATGCTTCCACCCAGACAGCATCTTTTACTTGGACGTCCCTGCTTATTTCAGCAAGACAATGTAAGCCACATTTTGCAAAAGTTAAAACACTAAGACATTAAAACATTTCTTTGCTACTTGATTAAAAAAGATTGTCTGGTTTTAAACTGCTATTCCAAGAAAAAAGTCCAACATAAAGCTGATCCTGCTGGAAAGTAAAGCCAGATCAGACAGCATGATTTGTTTTGTGGTTTATGATACTGGGTCAGGGTATGCAACAAAAAATATTGTCCTGTCTTGGCTGACAGGCTAGCAACACTACAAGTGTGATCCTGACAATATCTGCCTTCTTTGTGCACAAGTTCATAGGATGCCAGGAAGGAAGAATCTTGCAGTCCTGTGCTCTGAGAAGAGAGAACAGCAGAGGAGAAACAATTGTGGACTTGTCCCGATCAAGAAGGGGACAATATGGGCAGGCTTTCCTTCAAAAACTGTATAACTAGACACACTAATGTAGTAATGTCAAATAAATTAGCCAGTTAGCCTGGCTGATACCTTTATTGATGCTTGCATGGCCGTATGTAAATATAAGGTCCCGTGGAGCAAATGCTACCCTGTTGGTCAGCATCAGGATGCACGTCTTTGACGTCAGGTGAGGGTGTCAAACAAGGCGAAAGATGCAATAAAAATTCAGTCTTGTTGCAATTGGGGTCAAGGGCTATTCAGGGCACATTGTTGATCATGTACCACTATAAGAGCATATGTCTTAAGCACTATCTTTATTATTCTTCTGTGCTTAAGACTACTATTGTTGTACAAGAATTCAAAGCATTGCGACACTTGGTGAGAATGCAAACAGTATTTTACCTCCCTCTGCATCATTATTGCAGTTGTGAAACATTTTCTCATTGCACCAAAATTTTTACAGGATTTAGTACCACCTTTCTGTGATTTATACTGGGTAATATTGCCTTGCATTGTCTTGTGGTGTGATGTTTCCTGTGTTGTATCCTGTCATTTAAAGTTGTGTTATCTCGTCATGTCCTCTGTGCTCAGATTGTGTTGTACTCTGTCAGGTTGCATTATACTGCAGCATGTCGTGTTGTGCTCTCTGCTCTCACTCTCCATCAGTGATGTATTAGGACAGAGTGTTACCTCCCCTCACCGTTGGGGATATATTTGCATTGGAGCGTCTGAAAGCAGCTGGAGTGAACCAGCTCAGTAAAGGCACCTGAGTGCTGAGCGCTTACTCTTTAATTGCTTCATTATCGTCTCTGCTAATCCCTCTCCAATTTCGACACTCTCATTTTCCACACTAATTTGTCCCGGTCCCTCTCCGGCTCTCTCCTCTCACAGTCCGCAGCGCTATGGCACCTATTTGCTTTCCAAGGCAATGATAACAATTAATGCAGCAGTCGGCGGCGCTTGTTTCATATAAACCTGTTTTAGCCGACTAAACAAGGGGCTGCTGATAAACAGACTCCGGAGCCAAGGCACAGAGCTTCACAGCACCATTTGTCTCTCTAATTATGCTTTAATTACAACTGTGTATGCTAATACACTAAACATTTGCATAGAACATTCACACAACTTTCTGCTTTCTCTTTAGGAGTGCTGCACGGCGAGGGGGGATCAATAGCTGCAGTGCTTATTGAAAGAGGCCTGCATGGTGTTAAATTACATATGGGGATAGTTTAGAATTAAAAACAAAGCCACAGTTCTCTCTTACAAACTGTTTGCTTTATATTGTTAGGTAACAGCAAACAAAGTCTGAGTGATTGTAGAATTAGGGACGATTCATTTCCTAATTGCAAAACACTGTACTACAATTAAGCTATAAAGATGATTATAAAGTAAGTACATGGTGATGTTGTTTCACATTAACTTGAATGCACTAACATCCTTCTGCAGCAGGATGATGTCATACCCAATCATTAACCCATGAATGACCAGAGAAAATGTAAAAATATGTGTCTATACATGACAGAATTGAAGTTTTTGCACTGCCATGGGGCTCTTAATCAAAACAATGACAAAAGACAAGTAGATCGTAGTCAGGATAAATACTGACCTAGAGATAGTCGTTTTTCTGTTGAAAAGGTAAGGCATCACCTCGGACCATGAAATACAATGTAGTGTTTTATGTTGTATAAACCATATGCTACATCAAGTTAGTTTGCTTAGGAAGATGCTATCCAAACAACAAGAATGTCACGTTGCTCATTTAGTGTTTTCCGGATAATATTGCATCTTTTTCTTGCTTCCTGGCACTGGACTCAGCTTATTGAGTTTATTTTTTGATACTTAGTTCATAAAATATCTTCAACACATAATGTCAGCTATCTGATATCCGCGGTCGAGGCACCAGTATCAGAGCTAAGCAATGTTAGCCCTGTTGCTTCTGCTCTAAAACACATTCCATTCAATACACATTACACACGTAAAAAGACAATAAATTGGTCTATGCTGCACTAAGTAGCGAAGTTGCTCATTCATAGAAATGGTCGCAAAAATATCATCCTTTTTTAATCGCCTCAAATGAACTGATATTTAATTTTGTGCTGTGTCCGCACTAGAGGTTCAAATATACTTTTTTCATTTTCATTTTTAGTTTGTGGAACTTTTAAGTGTTACGTCACTTACCTCCTCTGTATACATGATGCCGGTAAATCACCTTGGTCTGCGTGTGTATCAGCTAATAAACCGGAGGCTTGTTCATGAGCAAGGAGCGCGCCGTCGTGGACGTTCATCACAATGTTGTTGTAGTTCACCTAATGGCCGGCGGTGTCGCTGTACTGATATTTTTCTAAATCTTGCATGTTTGCGACAAAGGATTTATATATTTTTTGGTAAAATTCTGCAGCTTTTTACTTCAAATGTTCGCTCTTCCTTGTCAATGAAGCTGTTGTAGCTCTCTGATCCACTGACCTTCCAGTGACCCTTTGCTGTCACTGCAGGATGAGACGTAATGTTGATATAGTGAGGATTTATGATCAGGAGTCTGTGCAGTGTATCTCTAATGATGCAGTGTGGAGGGGCACTTCAGGGATGCATCGGTGACTGGAGTGCGGCCAGTAGAACTGCTCTGATTGACTAGAGAGGGAGCGATTTGCTCCGCAATACAATTCGCCGGCAGCCGTGTATGTGGAAACTGGAGGCTAGCTTAGAGACTAGCTGAGCCCCTTTAACATTTAAAAATCCTCATTTTGTGTAAAACATGCTTTTAATTGAAATTGTGATGTACCTTCAACTGGATAACCTTGTGGGGTAAGTGGCAGAGTGATGACGAGCCGCTCACATAAGAGCTTGTGCAACAAAATGGCCCTTTAACGTTAGCTGCAGCAGCTAGTTCTGGTTTGAGTGCCAGTTTTCTTTCCTCCATGCTTTTAGTCATTTAGAGAGCCATTATTTTACCTATTTTTTTAAATGAAGGAACGGTGTCTCT